>NC_054868.1:31802757-32105257 GCF_018320785.1 Cheilinus undulatus | reverse complement strand
CATTGTGACTGAGTTGGTGGGGGTGTTGAGTTACAGCTTCATACTTTTCTGCAATTGTAGTTTTTACCTCTAAAATGTTGACTCTGTGAATTGTAAAACTTACCAATACTTTGTGGCTTTATCCACCACTTTCCCGTCATCCTTTTCCTGCCATGTCCTGGTTTCTAAGGCTCCCCCAGAAAGTCTCAACTGGAATGTGCATGTGTGAACAGGGAATTTAGGGAGATTTTAGGGGTGCCTGTGTAGCAGTGTTATTGATTCCATCACTTATTATTTTCCATGATTTGCCTTTGTTTTATACAGACTTTAAGATTTTATTAATATGAAGTTAAACAAAACTAAAAAAAAAAAAAAAAACCTCGGGTGAATTTTCCACAATGGTTGATCTAGTGTAAAAATAAAGCCTATTTGAACAGTTTTCACCCTCCTTGGATGTTTTACCCTTTTATTGATTTTTTAAGTCAACCATGGTCTATATAATTTGTCTTTTGGCCCAAAAAATTACGTAAAATTCACTTTAATGTCAAGTGAAAACAGATTTCTACAAGTAATGTCAATTAAATAAATATATGTCATGTTAAATAAGTGACTGCATAATCATTCCCTTTGTGGGTGACCTGATTCAACAGAGGTCCAGCCAACTGGTGCTAGTGGTCCCACAACTAGTGAAATGGGGATCACCTGAGTGCAGTGAATGTATCTTAAGTGATTGTAGTATAAAGACAACTGTGACTGGAAGGTCCAGTCACTGATTAATCAATATTCCTGGCAACCATTATGCCATGAAGACAAAAGAACGCTCCAAGTAACTAAGAGAAAAGGTTGTTGAAAAGTATAAGTCAGGGGATGGAAAATTTTCCAGTTCAGTTAAATTCCTTGTCAAGAAACGGAAGGAATATGGCACATGTATGAATCTGCCCAGATATGGCCATCTGCTCGAACTGATATATAGATAGATGAATAGATGCTTTATTAATCCCACAAGAAGAAGACTAGTGAGACAGGTCACCAAGACACCTATGACTACTTTGAAGGGGTTACAAGTTTCAGCAGCTGAGATGGGAGAGACTACAGTCAACAACTGTTCCCCGGGTTCTTCACCAGTCAAAGCTTCATGGGAAAGTGGCAAAAAGAAAGCCACTGCTGAAGAAAACTCAAAATAAATCTCATCTAGAGTTCACCAAAAGGCATGTGGGAGACTCCATGGTCAAGTGGAAGAAAAATTTTTTGAACTAATGAGACCAAAACGGTGCTTTTTAGCCCTCAGACAAGATGTTATGTTTGGTGGACACCAAACAATGCACATCACCACAGACACACCATCCCCACTGTGAAGCACAGTGGTGGCAGTATCATGCTGTAGGGATGCTTCTCGGCAGCCAGCCTTGGAAGGCTTGTAAAGGCAGAGGGTAATATTAATGCAGCAAAATATAGGAAAATCTTATTCAGTCTGCAAGAGAACACCAGCTTGGGAGAAGATTTATTTTCTCTCAAGTGGCAAAGTCAAAACCCAGACTACAATCCAATGGAGAAATTATGGCTGGAATTGTAAAGGGCTGTTTACACCAGATCCCTGTGAAATCCTATAGAGCTTGAGCAGTTTTGGAAGCCTGATTGAGATCTATCCACACAAACTCATTGCTGTGATTGCAGTCAGAGGTGCATCTAAATACTTGATTGTGGTGAATATTTATGTAGTCATTTGTTTTTCCTTGTATATATTATTTGACATTAAAAAGGCTTTTTTGTAAGTTTTTGTCAAAAAGCCCAACTATTTTGACAATAATTGATTTATAAAATCAATAAAGGAGTAAAATATCCAACACTACTGTTTTCTTTTAAAAGTACAGATTCAGGCACCTTTTTAGGCACCAGCACCATTAAAAAAGTATCTATTTGACAGTGGTATGGGAAACACTACCTAACCCTAGTTTGTTGCCTAAGTCAGTGGTTCTCAACCTTATCAGCCCGTGACCCCAAAAATAAAGGTGCCAGAAACCAGTGACCCCCACTGCACCTGAAGGTGGTTGAACACAGCCATGTATAATCAAGAATAGTCATGTGCAGACAAGGCCACCCATAAGGGGGGATAGAGGGGGGGCTTTCTGGGGCCCAGCCAGACATGGGGACCATGAAGGTCAGCAAAAGCATGGTTCATTGTAAATTTAAGCTGTGGTATCCATATCTTATATTTAATCTGAATAATAACCACTCATCAATTATCTTTTTTTATTCATTTTTGTAGTGAATAGCCAGCCTTCTTAAAAAAATTAAAACTCTGTTGTTAAAACCAGGATTAAAATGGATTGAATGGCTAAAGTTGGGTTATAATGGCAAAAAAAAAATGCTGGGGAAAAGTGGTGAAATTGGACTTTAAAAGTAGCAGAAATGGGTTAGAAGTGGCAAAAAATAAGCAAAAAGTGGCAACAAACAAAGATTGTGGTAAAATGGGATTAAAAAGTGGCTTAAATGGCTTTAAATTGGCAAAGATGGGTGGAAAATTTGGTGAAATTGGATGAAAAATTTATATAAACTGGCAAAAAGGGTTGGCTGAGACAGAAAAATTGGCAGAAATGGGTTAAACTGGCCAAAATGAGCCTGTCAAATAGTAAAATGTAGTTAAAATGGGCAAAACGGTGTAAAATGTGGTAAAAAAAAAAAAAAAAAAAGTGGTTAATAGAGTCAAAAATGGATCAACAGTGGCAACATTAGATGTGAAGTGGCAAGAATTGGTATAGAAGTGGCAGAAACACGCAGGAAAAAAGTGGATGGGAAGGGTTTAAAATGGATAAAAATGGGCTTTAAGCAACAAAAAAAAATGTTAAAATTGGCAAAAATGGTGTAGAGTGGCGTGAGAGTAATGAGAAAAAAGTATATTCTTAGTTTCTTTTAGGGCATCTGGAAACCCACCCTTAGTGCCTCATGACCCCCATGGGGGTCAACCCCAACGTTGAGAACCACTGGCCTAAGTCATAAAAAACATTGACCAGCCTGTATGGGAACTATCAAGTGTGTTTTTCTAATTTCGGAAAAAATCATCCAAACCAGAGAAAGCCACAAACCAAAGAGGCCAGCTGTGTTCTTTTCTGCACCTGTTCACCTGCACTGACGCCTTCAGTATAAACTGACCCTTGACTTAACCTCATTGTCAACCCTTGTCTTGCTCAGGTTTTCTCCAAACTTCTAGTCAGCTTTACTTGAAAGGGACTTTTTCCAGCTAAAAATGAAGGTGCTGCACTGATGAGTGATGGGAGCCCTGTATGAACGTTCCAGTTTCAGGTCTTGATACAGTCTGGAAGGTGATCATGGAGAACGACTGAGCTGGAATAAGAAGGATGTGATAGAAAATGTATGGAGATGTGGAAGCTGCTGAATGAGTTTGCTTTAATTGTAATTCTGCTCTGTTTGTGTGTGCACACTATCATGAACACTTCATCACCCGCACCAATACCCTCCAATATGTGTGTGTGTGTATTCACATCCACACAGATACACACTCTCCACTGGAGACAAACATCCACATGCACATGAACAGCAACACACAATTATACAGTCGTCACGAGCTACACAACGAGACACACAGTAAAGGACACACACATTCATTTCCCTTTCATTCAGCACAGGCACATATTGTGCTGCTGCAACACACACACTCACTGTTACGCACAAACACACTGTCTCTCACACACACACCATTTGCAGAGCTTGCTCCTAGCTCTCCCCACACACACACCCCTCCCCCTCTATCTCTGTCAGACACACACACACCGTCACACAAACACACACTAGTGCGTGCACATACCCTCCCACGCAGGCGCATGCACACACACTCTGCACACACACACACACACACACCCTCTCTTTCCTTTAACACACACATCTCACACTACACCCCTCCCCCACTCTCTCTCTCTCTCCCTCTTGCTCACTCATTCACTCTCTCACCCAGTCACACACACACATAAATACACACACATTCTCTACTCTTGCTCTGCTTCTCTCTCACACATGCAGGATCACGCACATTAAAAGACACACACTCCAGATACACACACACACACACTCACACTGTCTCCTGCTTGCTCTGTCTCCCCTCCCTCTCTCTGTCTCCCTCCGTCTGTCTGTCTGTTTTTCTGTCTCTCTCTCTCTTTCCTGCCCTCTATCCCCTTCTCGTTTTTTCATCTCTCTCTCTCTCACACACACATACACCCACATGCACACAAACATGCAAGCACACACACGTAGTTTCTTTCTCTCACACACACATATATGCACTCACACAAACCTCCCCCCTCTTCCACAGGCATCCTGGCTGCCACTCCTTCCTAACAACCACACACACAAACAAAAAGATGCACACGCACACATGTACATAAACACATCTAAACAAACACGCACACACAGACACACACACCCTTTAAAACACACACCCCACCCCTCCTGCTCAAACACACATCCTGTCTTTTCTTACAGTTCAACAAACGCACACACAAACAGACACACAATCTTACTGTGAGGATTCAGACTGTAAAATAACACTTTTTTTGTCCTAGCACCAGGAAAAAAAAAACTTCCAATCTTTTCAACACACTTCTCATAAACAGCAGTTGTGAGTCAATCTGTTTTTATGTCACAAAGATACAAAAGACAAGAGGCTCAAATGATAAGAAAAATTCATTTACTTTAAGTCACCCAGACACCCCCAAAAATCAGTTATAATATTTTTAAAGTGTTTAAAGTTCTAGACATACATTTAATGCTGCTTATTAGTGTGCTTTCATGTTCACATCACACCTCTGTATCATCTAAGGCAGGTCTACCCTAAGAATTGGCCAGGCCCCTTTCAAAACCAGCAAATGGGTTCACCCCAGCTGTGATTTATTGATAAAGTCAATGCATGTATGTTAGATCAGTAGCATTGGTGCTAGCACCCTGGCTAATATACTTCATTTTACAGTTGAAAAGTGTGTAAAGCTGTTATTGGGTTTTGATGTTAAAATTATTTGTTCATGCCATGCATTTGTTCCAACTTAGCACGTTTTTGCCACTTTTTAACTGCCTTTCTTCATTTTCTGCCTGTTTTGCCTTTTTAACCCATTTCTGCAACTTTTATCTCATTTTTGCCCATTTTTTCTTTTTCTTTTTGCATTTTCTCCATTATTTTTCCCTTAAAGGTATTTCAGTTCTGTCCACTGTATTCTTCGGCATCCTGATGATTGTGCAGATCATGGCTTAACTATGAAGTCTGACATTACTCTTCAAATGATTTAGTCTATGTGTCCATCCATGTTGTTAACACTAGCAAAAATAAAGAAAGTATTTCTGTTGTCAGAAAAGGGTTTAAATTTGAAAAAGGCTATATTGTACTACAGCATGAATGCAAAAATAAATCTATGTTTGTTGCTTTGATAGCGGTGGTTATTATTCAGGTTAAATATTAAATGAAGCTTATGCGTAAGTTCAAGCAGGAAGACTGTTTCATTTCACTTCACCCTTTCATTCATTAGTAACCACTCACTCACCTGCCCCCAGCACACACCCACACACACACACACACACACACACACACTTTTCCCTGCTCCTGCTCTACTAATCATCAGTGGGCATCTACTCACTTAAGCTTGAGCCAGTCCCTTTCAGCCACCTCTCTCAATCCAATCATCTTGCAGCTGTCATATTTTAAAATCTGTTCTCTTTCCTTCACAGTCTGTCATTTCAGTGCGATTGCTGCAACCTTCCACCTCCCCAGCCACCTCCATTACATCTCATTGGTGTCAAGCTCCTCCTTGCATCCTGCATCCCTTCAACGCTACTTCCAATCATCTCATCAGCGCCTGGGTCAAGCTCCTCAGGAATCTACTCCTAAGAAGTCTCTTATTCATCTTATCTTACTCCTTCCATCACCACCACCAGTGGCTAGATTCCAGGGAGGTATCCTGTCCTGGTGTCTGCCTCACTACCTCTTCAAGTTCATAAAGACATCATGATGGAGTCTATAGCTATGCCAAAGACACTTCTCAATTCCAAATATTGCCAGACATTTCCAAACTTGTAAAATAAATCATTGTTAAACTCATATAACTCTCTCCTGATTGAAATATGGTTATCACAGCTTAACTTTACATAGGACTATAGTTTTCCTGACCTACATGGGCCTCCCAATTTGGCTGGGCCCCAGAAAGCCCTCCCTTTTATCCCCCCTTTATGGGCAGCCTTGATCTAAGGCTTAGTTAACACTGAGGCAGCTATTTTTGAAAATGGAGGTTGCTTCCATAAAAATAATATGATTCACAATTTTCTACTGATGTTTCACCTCGTTGTAACAGATGTGTATCTATAATCCTTACATTACGCATTTCTTTTTTTTTTTTTGACAGAAAATTTGTTGTGTATGTGGCTTTATCTCAATTAAGGTTTAGATAGATAGATAGATAGATAGATAGATAGATAGACAGACAGACAGACAGACAGACAGACAGACAGATAGACAGATAGATAGATAGATAGATAGATAGATAGATAGATAGATAGATAGATAGATAGATGGATGGATGTACTTTATGGACTGATATCACTCGGAGTGCTGGCTTCCTTCTGTTGTTGGAGTAGGGGTTCTTTTTTCCTTTGTTGGTTAACTATTGTTTTTTGTATCTGCTTATAAAAATCAATAAAAAAATATTTTATAAATTTAATAACAATAATCCCATTTACACATTACATTCTCAAAAACATCTTTATCCACTTAAAAATGCAAAAACAAACTGTTAAATGTAAAGAGTATGATCTGTCAACAGTGGCCCATCCTTTACTGCGCAGGTGTCACAGCTCAGTCACAGACAGTAGTGGTTTCCTCAGCATGTGAACTTTTCCTCCACAGTGACCATTTTATTTTCAAAGTTGTCACACTGATTTAAAAAATTGAGTCTTAGAAATGTTGTTGTTGACTGCAACTATGACTAAAATGGTCATCGACCATTTTCTCCATGAGGAGGACAAGACTAAGACTAGCTAAAATGGTCTTTGATGTTTAAAATTCTGACAAAAAGTAAGAACAGCGAGGGACAAGTTAGTAAAACAATATTCAATATGGGAGGTCATAGCATGCAAAAACATTCTGGCTGTATTTTCTGTCAGCAAGAACCTGATCGGTCTGAGTATGAGTTGAATTTGATTGCTTTGGAGATTTTTTGTGAGTTTTTTGAATGTGAGGGAAGGGTCTAGGGTCACCAAGGTACTTGGTTTTCGGGATATATTTGAATATGTGATAATGGGCATGATTTTATAAGCTAATCCTGGATATGGGCCATTGCTGAAGAAACAATACTTGCAGCTTCTTGTTTTTTTTTTGTGTGTGTGTTTTGTTTTGTTGCAAGTGTAAGTATGACTGTGTCATCAGCATACATTTGAATGTGAATGTCTCTGCATTCCATGGGTAGATTATTATTGTGAAGTGAAAATAAAATTGATCAATGTATGGAGCTTCGTGGGACACCTACTGGACACTGCTGTAAGAGCAATTTGACATTGGCTTCACCAGAGAAGCTGAAGTGAGTGAGTTTTGCTGGAAGGATTTATAACCATATTCATTCATTTCATTAAAATTGTGCAGCTTAGACCAAGGACAGAATGAAACATTTAACTGGACAAAGAAAAAAGAAAATATTTCAGAAGTGTATCATTACAGAAGCCCTGGGAGGATATGCATGCATACATTTCATTTGACTACATTTTGTGGCGCATAAATTTGGGTTGTTTTCACAAGATTTCAAGAGATTAACACTTTATCATGGGAAAACCAGCTGTGTTATCCCAAAATGGCAAGAAAAATAATTTGGAAGCTTGAGAAAACAACCAAAATTTATGTTGTTATAAATTATCTTAAACACACTGCTGTATGTCCACTTAGAGCCTTCATATATAATATAGTTTTGCCATGTCTTCTTTTCAAGGTACACATTCTGACCCACTGAAAACAGCTTTGCAAACAGCTTTTAGGTTACAGCCCACCCTTGAGCGCTGCTTATCTAAAATATGTTTTTTTCTGTATGTTTACTACCTCTGTGCTTGAATTAAAAAGTATTTATGTATAGGCTGTTCCTGTGTTAAGTTATGCTAAAATACATCTTGGGAGGCCCATTATTCTAAGTATGCCCAACCATATTAAATCAGAGGAAATGCTCAGGTGCTGGTCTGTGCTTAGGTTATTTAAAGGCCCTTTTGGACACATCAATTTAAGAAAATTGAATTTATTTTTATTTTCCTATTTCTCACATGAAACACGAAAAAAGCACATCATTACAGAAGCTCTAGCAGGACTCTTTATTTTACTCCATATGCATGATAACATGCAAATTTTTTTCAGAAGAAATTCACATATTATCACAGACAAACCAGCGTTGTTTACCAAGGTGACAAGATAAATAAGTTAAAAATTTCAGAAAACAACAAATATTTTAATACATTTTTATAAATGAAGAAAATATTTAAAAAAAAAAAAAAGTTATTTTCCAGTTAGGGCTTTCATATGCATTAGTCTTTTTGCATAATTTTTTTCCAGGTAAACTGTGACCCACTGAAACACCTTGCTGGCACACATGTGGGCCCCAAACCCACTGGTTTACAACCACTGATCTAAAATACATGACATGTTTTTACATGTTTACCATCTCTGCCCTTAAAAAGAAAAGTTAACAACATATTAAGGCTGTTCCTGTGTAAAGTTATGTTAAAATACATGTGTGTGTGATGATAATAAAATACCATTTTCACCAGATGTTAAATCAGACAAAGTGTTTAGGTGCTGGTCCATCCTTGGGTTATTTATTGGTCCTTTCAGACGCATTAACAAAAGAGAAATGTGGCCACAGCAACACCTTTCCTTTCTGTAACATCGTGTTCTTCATAGACAAAGTCTGAATAAGAGCAGTCACGCTGCACATGGAGAAAAGCCAGAGGAAGTTTTCATGTGAGAGTTGGTTTCTGGTGTTGAAACCAATCATTGGAGTGTAGGACTGAAGCTCAGACTGCTTCTCTTTGATCACTAAGGGCATTGTGAAGTAGCAGACCTTGATCAGTAGTGAGAACTTTGTGAGCCATGTGAGGTACCTTTTCATGATTTTCTGCACATTGGGGGACATTTTAGAACATTTCAAACAGTCTCCCTTCTTCAGAACATGATAAATACTCAGTGACAGGATGCAGGAAACTGTATCAAGCAAGCATCAAATAAATTTAATATCAAACATTAACTACACAGAGGCCTTCTGTGTTTTCAGGTCAAACAATTAAAAAAAAAATGGACTCAGGTTTTGACTACAGTGATGAAGGAAAATGAAAAAACACAACTCATACAAAAAAATCTAACTTTTTGTTTCAAGAGAGACAGTCAATATGTTTACATGCAAAGTAAAGTGGAACTGCAGTTACAGGCCGTTTAACTGGACTACTGCCCTTGTCCCAGTATAAATACGCGGTAGGAGAAATAATTTCTTGTTGAGAAGTACAAGTTAATGATGGTAGAGGACGATATGCGCCCTTTCAGCTAATTACTATAGACCTTCTTCTTGGTGACCTTGCTAACAAATTAGCAGAAGTAATGTGGTTAAATGGCAAAATTTTAAACATGGACAAACTTTACAGCTCTGTACATTTTGTACCTACACTATGCTTTACTTTTAAACACAGATGCAATGCATGCAGTTTCTCAAGTTAACAGTGATACCCAAATGCAGACAACAACATGACTTCTTATATTGTTAGCACTCATGCTGTTTGACTTCCTGGTAAAAGCCCAGTGCCGAAACTGTGGAGCAGTGATTCCCAACTTTTTATTTCTCTTGGCACCCCCATACTTTAATCTACTCAGATCTGAGCCTACCACCCCAAGATCCACATGGAAAAGGCATACATTGCTGGATGACTGTAGGTAGAGTAATTTCTCGTGCAGTTGGAAGGTTTTGGGTTTGATACCCAGCTCCTGCAATCATGTCGATGTGTCCTTGGGCAAGAAACTTAACCCTATTTTTCTCCCGCTGCTTTGTCAGTGGCATGTAATTTGGTATGGAAGTGTAGGAATAGGGTTAGCTAATACTGACGGCAAATTCTCCATAGCAACCTCTGCCATCAGTGTGTGAATGTGGAGTGAATGAGAAGGTGTGACTTGTGGTGTAAAAGCACTTTGAGTAGTCAGATGACAAGAAAAGCACTATACAAGCTCAAGTCCATGTATAAATCAAAATTCACTTTAACTGCTTTATTGATAAACCTTTAGAAAAGGTCTTTGTATAAAGTATGAAATAAGTGTTATATCATGAATTTAGTTTGTATGTGCACATCTAATTTTGACTACCTCAGAGCAGACTAAGTGCCCTGCCTCCCCAGAGATCTTTGGCAACCCCCCTTAGGGGCCCCACACTCCAGGTTGGGAACCAATGCTGCAGAGCATGCACAGAACACCTTGTTCAGTTTGGGTCTTAGGTGTATCAATGCAAGAGTAAATCGATTTCTGATTTTGAGAAATAAGTACAATTTCAATAGGACTTCCAGTTTTAGTGCAATTAATGCATTAACTCCACTTTTTCTAACTACATGTAAACATACTGGATGATTAAAGAAATAAAGAAACTTCCATTTTTGCTTGACAGTTAATCCTTAACATAAACAATGAATACATTTCAAAACAACTTCCAAACAATAAGATGACAATCAGGATTATTAATCAAATCCCCTTTATGATACATGAAATAACATTACAATCTGACAATGTGAAATCCTACCACCTTGGTGACATCTTGAGTGAGTGTGGCAGCCTCCTCCTGTTCTCGCTGCAGATACACAGATGTGACGGTAACTTAATCATCTCTTTGTGCTCTGAGCCTGTACAGACAGCTCCATCTGCACCTAAGATGGGGTTGCTTCTGGTGTTACAAAATACAGCCATCAAAATGAAGCAACAGTTAATAAATACAAAGAAGTATTAGTTGATGATTAATCAATTCAAAGTACAAATCCAAATAGATTTCAGTGCTTTACAGTCTGTAATCTGTGACTAGGGGACAGAGTAAAAACCAACATTTGATCCTGTTAGTAATGATAAAATAGTTAACCTTTCAATAGCCAAGATGGTGAACAAAGAAATATTCTGATTAAACCTTTTTTTCTATGTGTTTTCTATATATATACTTATGTAACTAACAATATCTTTAGGCAAACTAGAAAAACAGACAAGATCAAGCAAATCCTTTTAAATAAACAATCACTTTTATAAGATTAAAACCAAATGCAATACATGTGATTTTGCATTTACAGTGAGCCACATTACAGCAACAACTAAACTAAACAGATGTTAGATACTGAAGATGTAGTGTGCTGTACTCCATTCATTGTGTGTAACTGAATGAATAAGGATGTCTGTCCTCCATCTGGGCAGTGGCTTTTAACCTTTCACACTGAAACTGCAGAAATCATTCATCTCAAGTAGTAACATTCACTTCTCAGCAGTTTGGAGAACCCTGTAACACCTGAATCTCACACTAGTTTGTTTGATCGCCAGTGCACCTACCAACATTTCATCGACCTACAACCATTAAATACAGCACATGACAAGACAAATATTAAATAAAGCTTGTGGATCCCTTTAATTTTAACAAATAAAACAAAACAAAACAAAAAATAGAGAGGAAATGGTCCCTTTGTTTGCTTGTCTTAAAAAAATGCACATTTTTTCCTTTATAAGTAATTATTGTTTTGCACCATGTTATAATGAAACTCCCCTATTTGAATACTTTATGCGAGTAGGAGTCAATCCTCTCTTCATGGCGTTTTGTAACCTATAAAGACTGTCTATGTATAAATTGATACGGACGATCAGGGTTAGATTCACAGGCTTGCAAATTTAGGGTTATTTATGATTAAATGTTGTGTTACAAAATCACCATTAAACAGATCTGCTCAGTGACTTCAAGGATGGTACTGTGATGCATGTCACCTTTGCAAAAAGACAGTTTGAGAGCTAGATATTCCACAGTAACAACAGCAATGAAGCAGAAGACCATGTAAAATCACAGAGCCAGGCCTTCTTGTCCAACATCAGTGCCTGATCTCATACATGCTCTACAGTATAAATGGGCACAGATTCTGACAAAATACTCCAAAATCTTATGGAAAGCCTACCAAGAGGAGTGGACACTGCAAGAGTGGGGCCAACTCCATATCAAGGGGGGGGGGGTAGAAAACATTTGTCCATATAGTGCAGCTTGAAGAACCAGCAGCCCAATGGATGGGAAATGACAAGTTTAAAAGGTGAAAAATTTTAATGACTAAATCAGTCATAATGAGAGAAGTGCTTAAAAGTAATTTTTAAAGTAGAAATGTAGTTTGCTGTCATTTTCAAACATGATCTTGAACACCAATCCAATGTTGAAAAAACTCATCTTTTTCCTTAAAGTATTTGTGACGTACTCCCTGCTTATGTGCAGATTTGTATGTTTTTCAGTGAGTTCAACATGTTTCTTGCCTGTGAGACATTTTCACATGATTTATTTTTAATAAGATTGTCTAAAACATAAAATAAAGAAGGGAAAGTTAATTTGACTCCACTTTGAAAAATTAAGCCAGAAAGAAGGAACACATTCATGTAATGCCATCATATTAACACCAGAGGGCGACGTTGCAAGTATTTTCCTTTCCACGCACTTCACATCCCTTGTTGATAATTGAGTAATGATTTAAAGCGACAGGGTTTATACTTAAGACATACCAGTGCTACATCTGATTATGGCATGAATTTAAATGTCCTAATTTTCATCTGAATGTGCCCCCTGTTGACTGCTTCCACCATCAGCTGCAGAGGATCCTGGTGATGTATCTTAAATAATAACTTTAGATGCTTCTGGAGAGTATGCATGAGGGAAACAAAAGAAATAACTGCTGCGTTAGCAGGTAAAAATAAAAAATGTGTTAATCATGATGTTTCCCCAATTCCAAAGAAAGAAAGAAAGAAAGAAAGAAATTCTGTAACCTTACAAGTTAAAACAATAAATAGAAAGGTGTATCAGACTCTGTTATATTTTACTACAACAAATGTATTAAGGTGATAAACATAGGTTCAGTCTTTTTCACTCTTTCTCAAAGGCCTCTGTTCATGTAACTCATCTCTTTCTTGTCAGTTTCTCACTGTGGCCCCGTTTGAACGCTGCTCTATCTTCTCTTCCCTCTTATCCCTTTGACTCACCTTTTTTTCTCTTCTGAACAGCTCTACTCTCTCATTACTCCTCCTTACACCCACACAAACTTTTTCATGTCTTTATATTTTCATCTCCTTGTGCTCCTTGTGCTCCTAATCCGCCTGATCCTTGCTCGCTCCTTAGCTGTCTCCGAAGGCAGGGCTTGCAAGGTGGTTACGGCCGTCTTGGACCAGTAGTCCACTTCTTTGAAGATCCGGTACACCCACAGCTTCAGCTCGAACAAAACAGTCGGACCGTCTAGCTGCCAATAGAAAAGTACAATATTATAAAGCTCTGTCCTAACGTCTGTCCAGCACATTGCCCTTCAATATATATAGGGGCCACCCGCAGGTTAGTCTGGGGTGACCCTCTAAAATTATTGTTAGTCCTTTACACATTGTCAGTTCAAAGTGGGATATTTACACCCCAGCTGGCCTTGTTGTCAATGTAAAACAATGGTAAAACAACACTGAGTGTGTATATCTCCCACCGTGTTTACACTACTGCCTGCCCACAGTGACACCTGTATGATACTGTTGCAGATGCATTATGTACATTGAAATTTTTGCCCAGGAAACTTTAATGTTTGTCACTACTAATGAATGAAACATTCATTTTCCAGAAAGGATAGTTCAAATTGGGAAAAAAATGATAAAAGGTCACGTAGAAGACACAAGTTGGTATATTACAGACTCTTTTGTAAGAAAGATACCATTTAATCATGATTGTGGGACTTCCTTACCCACAGTCCTAGAGTGTAACAGCAATGTCTCTGATTGGTGGGGCTGCAAATTTTAGCTGTCAACAGCTATCAGTGAAGTTAACAGTCGTGGAAAAAGTGGGTGGTAACTGTTACGCTCTGTGGGGATGACAGATGGCACCACATTTCAACCTATAGAGAGCAGCTGCCATGTACATTTTAACACAGAAAATAAAATTTAAATACTTCCTGCTAAAATGTCAAAATTTGGACCCTAACTGATCAACAGTAATTCTTAATCCTCGTATACATAGGTTTTCATCTGAAAAAGTGTACTGAGGGAATAGTTACTGTTCAACTTTCAAAACCATGAAAAAGAAAGCAGTTATCTCTGTTCCTAGACTGTGTCGGCATGTCTGTTATTATGCCAAAACCACGCCAACCAGCAGGAAAGACGTGCCTCAACTGTGAAAACCTGAAATTCTGCTTTTTCAAACTCTGGCTTCAAGGAAAGACATACTATCAGAATGGAGGCATAGCTAACTACTGTAATAAACAACCACCTTTCTTGCTTAAGGTTTAGCTTTATTTGATGGTCATACAGAGACATTGGCATTATTTCCAGACTGTTTTAAAACCAGCTGAGACAGAAAAGGGATGCATGCACCTATACCTTATCCCACCCTGCACATTAGTGTGTAGCTGATCACAACATCTCTGTCGACCTACCTCCAGCCCCTCCACACTGGGAGTCATGCTCGCTGTTCCATCCACAGCTTTGAGAAGTTCTCCAGTGCTGATCAAGAGAAAGGACAGTCTGTCCTTCACCATCTTCCTCTGGGTCTCATACTCAGACTTCCTCCCATCACCTAGCTCTTCCTCCTCTTTGGCAATGGCTCTCTCCATCAAGCTGCGGCACTGAAGCAGAGCTGAATGCAGGCGCCACAGTTTATCCCTGGTGTCCAGCTGAGGGGTCGGAGGAGGGACAGACACAAGATGACCGTCAGGCACAGAGACATCTGCAGAGAAGCTTTCTCTCTTTCTCTGGAGAAGAAAGGAGAAAAAAAAACAGTGGTAAACGCCTCACTGAAGTCAAGAGGTGAAGTGCATAAGTGGAACATTGAAAAATGCATTCTTTCAATTACCAACCACACTGATGTCACTTCTGACATCAACTTGGCAAGATATTAAAGCTTGTGAATCTCTATGAGGCAACAGGGATTTTCTCCTAATCCAAAAGGAATTTACTCAGGCTCATTCACATCGCCTCAAACAATAAATTATGGCTAACAGATAATTGAGGAATGTGCTCCCAGCCCTATTCCGGTAAGGATATATTAAGTCAATAAGTAAAAGGTTAAGAGGATCCACTTAAAAAAAACACAGAAAGAAGGGCACAGAAAATCTTGTACATATAACGCACACATAAAACTGTATTAAAATGTATGGTTTGATGCAACATAAGCATCATCTCAAACTCAAACAGATTAATAAAAACATTAAAATCTAAATTTGACACTTTGGGAAAAAATGACAATAATGAAGCACATGCCTGCAGACGACTAAAATAAAGGTAAAGTGCTACATGCTTTTTATTTGTTGTGTGTTGATGAGATTTTAAGGTGCAGATCAGAGGGTTTTGCAAAGGTAGCAATCTACCCCTGCTAAGTATTTATGCTTAGCTAGTATTCACCTGATCTAACACTGTATATCAATGTAATAAATTGCATTTCACATGATGGTGTTTACACATATGCACAAAACTCCTAAAACGAGCTAATGCATGGAGAAAAAAGTTTCACCACAGGCAAGCAGGAGGAGGTGATGACATTCATATCACTTTACTAAAAGTTGGTGGAGTAAAACACAAATTTACTTTGTCAACCACCAATATGTTTAACCATAAACAAAAATTTTAACTTTGATAAGAGTTACATAGGTGATTCTGTTTATTATCAGCTGGATTTAACAACATTAACTGGTATTGTCAAAATTAACAAAATCACCAGCTTTCTGCACTGTCAACAGATTTGACTTCTTAAGAGGCTGGAGGCGCTCCAGAAGTACATAAAATCATGTAGGTCAAGTAATATGGGGCAGTATGGAGTACTTCTGGGGCAGGAACAGTTTCTTAAACTATTTAGATATATTCCTTATCAACATCAAGATTTAAGTTTGGCGTACATTTTCTAACTGATATGTATACATTTAATGGAAAAAAATCTTCTGCCAGCTTAACATTTTTGGCTATGAGCATGTTATGTGTATTTTGTGGCAGCTTAAAGTACTGAGTTGCGTCCCTTAACTCAAAAAAGCTATGAAACTTTATTTCTTAACTATTCTATGCCAGGCCCTCATATTCATCTGGCTTTACATCCAGGAGATCGATGGTAGACCACATCCTGGCACTTTGGATTCTGACTTGGCGCTGTCAGGAGTTTCACAGAGGGTTGCTTGCTTCCGGAAGATGTCCAGCTCAGTGAGCAGAGATGCCCACTGGAGGATTTAAGAGCACTGTGGAATCGCATGTTCCCTCAACCAAGCACCAATCAGTGTCAAGGGGCAGTGCTTTCAGGCGCTGCGGAGTCGTGACGTAAGCAAGCAGCAACAAGAGGCCGGTGCAGTTATGGCAGAAGACATTAGCGTGGATGCTGCTAAAGCACCAGTTTTATCAGAACTTGACCACATTTCTTCATTTAAAGAAGAACAAAGAACAGCAGTGAGTTGTTTTCTTTTCAAAAATGACAAAAGTCGTGTACTGACATGTCTATAGTCACCATGGTTCAAGTTATTCCATAGTAGCTGTGCACGCAGCTACGTCACGTGTTTTGTTATTCTGATTGGCCTGTAAAGATGTAAAGGACAGAGCATTCATCCAATCACCCTCCGAGTTTTATTTCAAAGGCTCTGCCTTTTCCCAAACTCTGTGTATGAGAGGTTTACCAGATGGATATGTGAAACAAATCCATCTGGCGTGTCAGGTTAGCACTTTCCTGGGTCTGATCGCATACTGGATGCCCAGGACCTGGTGGGCTGTGCCAGATGCCGAGGGTGACCACATGCGTCATGCAGGGGGCAGCTGGGAGGATACCTGGAGGGATGGGGCATAGGCCTGGTGCAAGCCTGGAGGATGGACATCAGGAGGCCCGAGCAGTACCAAGGTTGATGTGGCAAAGTGTTGAGCTGCCATATGTAGGGCCCTATGATTTCCGCATTAACAGAATCGCGGACGGGATCGCGGAATTGGCAAATAAAAATGGAATTTACAATTTAACACGGAAATCGCGGAAATTGAATGAATTTGACTGAAATGCTGTTTTTTTTAGAAAGAGGAACGTATATCAGAGAATATGTTCCCAGGGGAACACTAAAGCCGGGCACAACTTGTTCCTCACTTCACAAACACTCACCCCGCCCCCTCTTAAACAATAACAGCATGTCAAAGCGGCTAAACAAAACACCGGCAAACATCACGTAGCTCACAGGTGTACAGGTGACATAATGTTGCACCTTCAACAAAACTCATCCGTGATTTGAGTAATTCTACCTCACCACACCTGAGAGTCACAGAGAGGGAGAGGTGTGTCTGCCCGAGGCAGACGCTCACCCCTAGGAGGATTCAAAACCGAGTCGGACAGACTCGAGATTTTATAAAGTCCCGCAGTCTAAATGATGTTACATTCGAGTAACAGTTAGCTTAATAATTCCTCCCGTAGATACTGTAGTTCTCTTTGGTTGCTTAATGAGCAAATACGTAGCGTTCTGATATGAGGCAGACAGACAGACAGTGAGGATGGAGAAAGACGAGGAGAGAAGGGTTACAGTCAGGAGTAAAACACGATGCAGAATCAAACTGCATGGACTGTTACAGACTGTAAGAGTAAAGAAAAGTTTAGGTAACAGGTTTAATTTTAACCATTTAACTTTAATGTGACCTTCTTATTAAGTTTCTATCACTCTGTGTTTGAGAGAAAGGAAGGATTTCTTCATTTACATTATAAACATCAGTAAGGATGTGATTATACATGTGGATGTGTCTTGAAATGTTGGAAATATCTGAATATTACACTGGTTCTAATTATTTCATATCAGGGTTATCCAAACAATGGCTCCTGGGCCAACTGTGGCCATTTTTAAAAAAATTTAAGGTTATTTCAATTTAATTAGTCAACATTTTATTCATTTACATAAACAAGACACTCTTTTTATGGTAAAATTAGTGGAAAGGTTAAAAAACGGAATTTCAAAAAATTAAAACGGAAAAAACGGAATTTGGCCAAAAATAAAACAGATTTCATAGGGCCCTACATATGGCCCGATACCTGACTTGACTGACCTCATATTCATTTTTACAGTGTGGATTGAAATTCAAATCTATGTTTAATATTAATTAAAAAAAAATAACCCTGATGATTAAGAATTAATAGATATATAGATGTGCACCAAGCTCTGCTCTTGATCAGTAAGCACCCAGTAGGATGGTCTGTGGCTAACCCAACTGGGAAAACTTCAGCTGTAAGGGACGTGTGAAAACTTTGGATAATTCTATTCAGACTTGGCTGAAATTTCTAGCAATCTTCAGGAGGTTATCTCTGAAAACACAGCTATACACATTAGTACACGCAAAGATACATTCTGACTAAATTTCAAAGGCATGTTCATAAGTGGGATCTGCTTTAGTTTGTGGGTAACTCGTGATTTGCCTGAGGCTTCCTTGTGATTTTTGTACCTAGGTGTTGTTGAACACTGTGTGCTAGTTAGCAGCAGTGTGACTGAGTGGCCTTATGTAACCTGTAAGCTGTGAAAGTCAGTGAAAGTTCATATTTCTTCGACTGAAGAGGTTATGTGATTTAGGCTATTTGAATTTGCCAGAAAGAGACGCTGTTGCCTGAAGCGGTGCGTTCAGGGATCTTTGTAAGCTATGATGACATGGAAAACACTAAAAATGATTTAAAAGGTATCAACTGTTGCAAATGATATGCTTCCCACCCAAAGAATAGTCATGGGACAATATGCCTGGCAAAAATAAAAGTGCTTGAAAAATACTCATTCAGCATTAAATAAACCTAATCCTACATCAGGGACAAATCGAAAGAGAGAAAACAAAGGGGGCATGCTAAGACACATTTAATCACTTCATGGTGTGTTCACTGGTATGTACAATATCTGATGTTGTGGCTTTAGGGGGGTGCTGGATTATTTCTAAAAGGACACACAAGCCAAAAAGTCGGAGAGAAATATTCATGCAGAGGAATATTGGAAAAAGGGACATGCAGGATCCATGGATAAGGGTCAAATCCTGGAGGGTGAAGTTTTATTGCTGAGTCGCTCCCTTGCTCCCAGCTAGACACATGAAAGGAAGGATGAGACAGTGAGCTGGCAGGACACCAGGCAGTTTTATTACACAGTAGCTCACACACCTATAGGCAAAAGAGACGCAGGCTTGTGGGAGAGAGATGAAGCCTTGGTGCCCAGGCATTGATGAGTCTGTGCCAGAATAAACGCCCACCTCTGTCATTCCAGCATACTTCACCCCCTCCACTCTGCATTCTTACCCCCTGCTGTCCTAGACATCATTTCTCTTCGTCACACACACATACACCAATACACACACTCCCTTCTTGCTCTTATCATACTTGTGCACACATCCTTCTCATCCTTTTTTGCTCATGCACTTTGTCCATGATGTATTTCTTTAAAAACGCAGACACGTGCACACAAAGTTACAGACACTACACTCACATGAACACACTGAAGGAGGGGAAAAGTCAACTTTCCATTTCACCTTGACTAGCTCTCTCGCTCCCTCACCCACACACAGTTTTCCTTCTCTCTTTTCCTACACTGTCTGCTGGCATCCATGTTTCAGGTATAAAGTAACCAGTACAGTCTCCATACTCACATACAGTTCCAGTAAGATGGAGCACTCGTGGTGCAGCTGCTCGGCTAGAGCTAAAGCCCGGGCTGTAGTGCTGCTCGTCCTGCTCAGGTCCGAGCCGGTCATGCCTCTAGTTCTCCTGTCTGCCATTGGACCTCCAGCTGACCCTACCGGGAAGTCTCAAGCGCTCTTCTAGCTGGAGAGCAACAGGCCGCCCCCCTCTCTATATTACTCCGTGAACGCCTCCCTCATCCCGACAACTCGACAGCTCACTTTTCTCCTTCCGTTCGGACTGAAACCCAGTCAGCCCAGCCTTAATTAGACCTGGAGCATTTCACTTATCTAAGGTTTCGGTAAAACGAGTTCACTGTTTCTTATACTGTGACAGAGTTAAGAGCCAACTCTCCGCCCTTTCCCCCGAGAACTTGATGCCGGACGGGAGGAATTTAACGGGACGCGGGGGCGGAGAGTCGGAAGAAGGAGGGAAAAGAGCTCATCGACTTATTCATGAGGAGCTTATCAGGGTTACTGTTAGTGACAGGGGCAGACATCGTCTAAATTAGTGTAGGATGTTGTGTGACTGTTTCAACCTGCCTAGCCTACTTATAGCCTTACTGTACACAGAGATCACAGGAGGACAACTGTGAGGATAAGATGGCCTTCCGACTGAAACTGTGAAGTAATTCCTATTTTCACTCATGGGCCTGATATCACATTTATCTCTGAAATCATTTTATAGGCGTGGATAAGAGAGGTGTTTTACGCCAGCTAAGATAAAATTAAAGCTCCCGTGATGTGATTTAAAAGGAAATACACTGAAATTAATACAGAAATGTCTTGATAACCCAAAAGTCAAGAAGACAGTTTTCACAAAGGTTGATTATTTCCTCATGATTTTTAATGTCTGAAGCCCGTACAGCTGATAGTTTCCAGCCTAAGGCTATCTAAAAACCTTCCAAATTACCTAAAACATTATTATGTTATGTCGGGCCTAATGTTACTTCAACTGGCATTAAACACACCACAAAAGCACATTGACACCATTTGTTCATCTGGACATACTGCACTTTTACAGGGTATTTAAATAATAATTAAAGTTTTAAAGGAAACCATTTATCACGATTTATCTCATAATTTATATACAGTCGTGGACAAAAGTATTGGTACCCCTGGAATTTTCCCAGAAAATACACCATTTCTCACAGAAATTGTTGCAATTACAAATGTTTTGGTATACTTGTGTTTATTGCCTTTATGTGCATTGGAGCAACAAAAAAATTTGAAGAAAAAAGACAAAAATGACACAATTTTACACCAAACAAAAAATGGGCAGGACAAAATTGTTGGCACCCTCAACTTAATATTTGGTTGCACATCCTTGGAAAAAAACAACTGAAACCAATCGCTTCCTATAACCATCAACAAGTTTCTTACACCTCTCAACTGGAATTTTGGACCACTCTTCTGTTGCAAACTGCTTCAGGTCTCTCAGATTTGAAGGGTGCTTCTTGCAACAGCAGTTTTAAGATCTCTCCATAGGTGTTCAATGGGATTTAGATCTGGACTCATTGCTGGCCACTTCAGAACTCTCCAGCGCTTTGTCTCCAACCATTCCTTGGGGCTTTTTGAGGTATGTTTTTGGTCATTTGCCAGCACCTGTTACTGCCACAAGAGAGTTTAAATGAACATCACGTTTGAAATAAAACGATTTACCCACAGTTTTAAAAGGGTGCCAATAATTTTGTCCGGCCCATTTTTTGAGTTTTGTGTAAAATTGTGTCAATTTTGTCTTTTTTCTTCATATATATATATATATATATATATATATATATATATATATATATATATATTTTTTTTTTTTTTTTACTGTTTTTTTTTGTTTTTTTTTTTGTTTTTTTTTTTGTTTCAATGCACATAAAGGCAATAAACACATGTATACCAAAACATTTGTAATTGCAACAATTTCTGTGAGAAATGGTGTATTATCTGGTAAAATTCCAGGGGTGCCAATACTTTTGTCCACGATTGTAGGTAATGGTGATTAGTCTCCTCTTTTTGGTACATTGTGAGATTCCACTGTTTGAATTATAACTTTTTTTTTCTGAAACTAAGGATAATTGATTTCCCTTTTGGATACAGACCTGCTTTTATTTTGAAAGTAAATAAGACACTTATGGATAATCAGAGATTATGGCATGGGCCGAGCTCCTTCTGGGGCAAGGAACTATATCTGGTCACTTTGGTCGACTTCCTTCATGGCCTCCCCCCAACTCTCTGTAATATAGTAGAACAAGAATGATTTTTTTAAGGCAATCAGTTTAGATCAGTCAAGTGATATCACAACATTTGACCAATCAGCAGTGACTGAAACTTCCTGTTTCCTCCAGAACTTGCGAAATGCAGTTTTACATCTCTTTTGAACCTAAACAAATGGTCCTAACACCAAAACTAACCATAGCACTCTGATGAAACTCACATAATATAAAGTTTAATAGTAGTTCTAAATGTTGTGGAGGATTTGTAACAGTTACTGCAATTTTAGTGTGAAAAACTGAGGCTCCGTATTTGATCATATGTCTGTAAAAAGAGTTGTTTCTTGTCAAATAACTTATTGTAATGAAGGATAATGGTACTTTATAATACAGTTGGATGCTGCCATGGGTTTATAAGGATAAATAGTGATCCAGTGCTAAAATTTACCTATTTATTGAAATTTTCAAGCTATGTATAGGGAGAATGGGTGATTTTTTTAACAGTTTTATAACTTTATAATAGCTTTATTATACTTATATTGGTTGTGTCCATTTTTCTTTGCACTTTAAGCCCTTTTCTGCTTTAATTCATCAAGACATTAAAAATGTGTGATTTTTTAAGGTTTGAAATGTCAGCAACCAGGTGTCCTGATGTTGAGTCAAGACACTGAGATGACAATGTTGCAAAAAGTTTGTGTTTGAGTCTGTTCATTCTGCTACTTTCTTCAAGGACATTCTTGTCATGTCTGAGCTTCACAATCTGTGATAATAATACAAACAACAGTCACACTTTATTTGAGTCAAATTTGAATTGAAATAAACAAAAATGAGAACTTACATTGCAATTATTTAATCAAAGAATTCAAAAATAACATACTAAACACTTTTAACTGTTTGGAATTCATTTCCATCTTTTTTTTTTTTTTTTTTTGTCATTTGTCTCTACCTTGAAGGTTTTTCTTCAACCCCTTGCTGACATGTGAGGACTGTCCCAAATCCATCAAGATAGTAGTAGTTGGAAACAAATGTCCTCTGTGCTGGTCAAGCTGGGGAGCTCCTCCTCACTCAGCTGCAAGCGGGGGGTTAAGCTAGATGGAAACTACTGTTAGTGGGGAGATACTTTCACCGTGCTGAATGAAAGGAGATGTGACCAGTGTTCTCCAGCTGGTCCTGTAGTCATCCCTCTCATCTGGTCTGGGGTGTAAAAATCTCTTGATGTAGTCTTCTTTCTCCTCAATGGTGCAGAGGGACAAATATTGACAATAATTATAGTATCAAATTATCCATGATCCATCTTTCTATGTTAGGGCAAGAGTCAGATCCTTCAGGAAAATTTCAGTAGTCATTTTAAATGATTTCTCTTACTTTATCATGTAGATACAGCCATCTGTTGTAGTTGCCTTTATTCCTCTGATTATTAAAGTTGCTTCCTCTTAATTTTAGTCATTTTGACCTCACCTCTACCCTGGACAACAATCTAGTAATCCTGACTTAGAAAACAAGACAGTGCAACAGGATGAGTAAAATAAACAAATCTGAAATTATTGATAAATAGGATCTGGATTTAAAGGATGCATTTGTTAAAATAAAAAAGAATGACCTTACCTTTGTCTGCAATAACTACACCTTATGAAGATAAACAAAAGAGTTAGTAGGGAGAGTAGTTCTAAATTTACAGAATAATTGCAATTCATCTGTAAGACATATTTGTTAATGCTGTCAATGCAACTGGGATCTTTATCAGCCACCCTAAAGACAAATGTTTTCAAAATTACCAATTCATGTCAAACAGGTCCTCTTTTTTTAAACCGAGTCACTGTGGTCCAAAGGAGCCGGCCATAATCTTCTGAAAGTAAAGGAGCTGAGTCCGGGTGTAGAGGGCAGCTCCTAATCCTCGCCTTCATAGTCCATCCTCAGCTTCTTTGCACTCTCCAGTGCTGCAGCACTCTCCTCCCTGTTTCCCTTCATCGAGGAGTCCAGGCCTGAGGTGGTACAGGATGAAAAGGGACAGGAGGTCCGGTGTGGACAGAGGGTCCAGCGACAACTGGAGGGAACTCTTGGCGCCAGTCCTAGCAAAAGTGGACCAGAAGGAGCTTCTCTACCAGAGGGGAGCAAGATCTGAGGCAATACTCATCATCATCTTCTTCTTTTTCCTCTTCATCCTCGTACTGAGAGTCATACCTGGAGTCCTCACTCTCGATGTCAGCTCCATCACTCCAGTCGCTGCTGTCATCAGTGTCTCCATCCTCCCTCTCCTCATAATAGAACCAAATTGGGTCTCAGATGTCTTCATCTCTCTCATCCTCCCTCACATCAATGTTCATGGTGTGTCCAATGTTGTCATCAAACTCCTCATTGTCAGAGACAGGGGGATTGCCTTAACGTAGTCCTGCTCCTTACTCACCCTCCATCTCCTCATTTAGAATGATCACTGGTAGATTGTGGTCCTCGTCAATGTGGGCAGCCCTGATGAACTCCTGCAGGGTCATCTCCTGCAGGGAGCTCGAAGACCTCTCGAAGAAACCACCATCTGAGTGTGGTGGCCAAAAGTCAAAATATTTGTTAAAAAACATATCAATGATTGTTTTTCTCCCCTAACACTGAACATGAGAAACGAATTAAATGGTAGTTTAAGTGTAATATATTTACATGAAGGCCTACTTTAACTATAAAAAGTGATTTTCTAATGTTTTGAGATAGTGGATAGTGTGAGCGGTAAGCTGTAATCATCAAGATTTAAACGAAAAAGCCTTGAAATATTATCTTTGTATGAAGTGTATCTGGGATATATGGAAATTTCCGTTATTGAATTAAATCACAAAAAATGTACTTTTTCTATGAGATTGGATTTTTTAAACGCACCTAATACATGAAGGAGTTATCCGCTTGAATTTTTTAAGGTGTAATACCACGCCTGTGCTGCAGGTGTCAGTGCAGGCAGACTCAACATAAACACTAAGTAGATGCTCGATGACTGCTGCTGGCTAACGTTAGCTTCTATGAAACCAAGATGTTTCCTTAGAGAAAAAAAGAAAAAGTAACGTTTTTTTGCGTCGTGATATGGTCATAAATCCGACTTTTTGCTTTTAAGTCGTGCTATTCGGATGCAGCATTAGTGATTTTAATTTTTGTTACCTTGCTAAGCAGCTAGCAGTTTAGCAACCTTAGCTTCATCTGCGTTAGATAGGTGGCTAAACATGAACTCTCTAGTCGGCTATGGAGTGTCCTCGGAGTCTGACAGTGATGGAGATGTAGAGGATGCGAACAACAATGGAGCTGGGTACGTCCTCAGTTGAATAGTATCGATTTTACGCACAAAAATAGCAAAACAGTGCTACTATAGTTTCGTTGGTAACTTCTCTGCACTTCTTCCATCTTTCAGTTGCGTTAAGGAGATGATTGATGAAGTATCAGCTGACAAAAGGAGCCGCAACTTCTTACTGGAGGCTGGTTCAACTTCCAGTGATTCAGACAGTGAACCAGAGGAGGATGAAGACCCAGAGCCCTCATCATCATCACCAGCACCACCACAAACTAAAAAAACAGCAGCTGATGTTTCTGCAGCCCTTCCGCCCACTCTTCCTCCACCTTCCCGGGGTTGCCTCTCCTCTAATAAATTACCTCCACCTCCTTTGAATACCTGCTCTGACAGCAGTGTGTTTGCCAATCCTTTCAAGGCTCAGGCGGACCAGAAGCTCAGCGCCTTGCAGAAACACGTCCCCCTTACAATGCAAGCCAAACCCTCTCAGATAGGAGGTAAAAGGGTGTGCGTTGCCTACAGGAAGGATGGACGGTGTAGGTTTGGCATCAAATGCAAGTTCGCTCATGATAGTGACCTTCAGACGCCAGTCACGCCTGCTGATAGTCACCAACATGTGAATGAAGAAACACCATCATCTGATCCAGCAAACTCCGATGAAGGTGGTTCCTCACGTGGTGGAGGATCTCAAAGTCTCCAACAAGAGTCAAAAGAGGAAGAGTCAGGGGGGCAGAAAGGGAAGAAGAGGAGGGTTGGACTGAGTAACACCTTAATTCCTCCTAAACGAGCTATGAAACAGTATGCCATGCTCAGAGAGAGAGAGCGGATCAATATGACCTGATTTGATTTTTTATATAAGCTATAACACTGTACAGTCAAAAGCAATAGCACTGGAATGACGTAGTAACCTCAGTGTGTTTATGGTGTTAAATCTTGCACTCTCCTTTGTAGAATTAATGACTCAGGATTACAAGTTTGGCAGATTAGCCATGAAACTTGCATTTAATCCATCCCTAATTCATACACATAAAGGGTGATTTGTGATTTTTGACACAGGGAAAAGGAGCTTGAGAGCATACCACAAAGCTTTCAACTCTGCTGATGGATCAGTCATCTAAACTGTAGCATCCCTTGGTGAAATGAGCAATACATTCCCCAAAACCATGTTCTGAAACAATAAATATATGCACTTTGGATAAATGTTAAGACATTTATTTACATCATATAAACAACTTTTGTGTGTTTCTTCTACCACAAACCTTCTAGATCACAAATCAGAGAGGTGCAGATTTTTAGTATTAATATATGCTCTAAAGTTTCTACATAACTTTGCTAATTCAACTAATTTACACTTCATAGGGTATTGAACAGCTATTGAAAAGCTTTTGTCTAATTCAGTGACTGTTATTCCTATGGGTTCAAGTGATTAAAAATGTCCATGGTCTCTTTATGGCAGCCAATCATAACCAAGGATTATTTGTAAGTAAGATATGAATTATAAGGGTTAATACCCTGTCAACTTGAATCAACAGCTAGACTTAAACATCTGAACAGATGCTGCCAACTTAGGTTAAGTGACATAGACTTAAAACCAGCTAAATATGCATACTTCAACACTTTTCACCGGGTTAGGGAAAATATCTTCTTTAATATTAAGGGTTATAAATGTTTCTCTTGACCACTTTGAATTGTTACTGTTCTGTTTCTCCTAAACCTGACCAAATAAAGTCTGTACAGTGGATCTGGACAAATAAAGAAAAAAATAGCTGCCTATTCATTTGAACAGACTTCACTCACCCCACACGTATCAGGGTCTGTCTACAGCTTCTTTGCATGTGTTTGGTGTTAATTGCTTATATAAATAGTTAATTTATTTTATCAGAAACCTAGATGCCAAACACTTGGCATTTAATGTGCTGTATATTACTAAGAGGTATGTTATATTATTGCATAAGAGCAACAGCTTTAAAACATAACCTCAGCATCAATACACACACACACTCACATTAAAAGGCTAGTTAATTTTACATGACTGTTATGTACAAAGGCAACAACTTACACATACAGACACACACATATCTTCCCTGATACAGATATTCTAAAAAGCTACCAAATCTGACTATGAGTGAACAGGAACTTAATATACCGGTGATCCTACATTTAACTCAAATGTTGCAAAACAGTATATCAGATTACTGGTGGCATTATCTACTTCTATGTTCAGTGTTTTTGTGCACTATTTTTGTTCTACATAAGCGCCTGCTGCACATGTCTCTCAGTGGTGTCCGACAAAACTTCCCCTTGTCCCGTCTGCTCCCAGACCACACCATCAGGGGCGCCTGTGGCCTCAGTCTGCCGAAGAGAACCAACGGACTGAGATGAAGATGAGAGCACCGGGTTGTCCAGAATAAAGCCACCTCCATTGGTAGAGGCAGGATCCTGGGTCTGGGGGTGAGATGGAGACAGGAGAGGGGGGCTGGGGGCACTTGTGTGCAGTGTCTGAAGCTGCTGAGAGGTGGCGAGAATGGGGATCTGCTGAATATGGGTCTGAGACTGGCTGACAGGCTGGAAGGTCATCTGAAGGATTTGTGTCTGACCGTGGCTCTGCTGCTGGGAGGAGTAGGACTGAAGTGGCTGGAGCTGGGGCTGATGCTGGGTCACCACCGAGCCGGAATGGAGAGTCAGCTGTTGGATCTGGGGCTGCGACTGCTGAGCTGCCTGCACAAACTGGACGGGCATCTGTAGTTGGAGGTGAGTCTGCTGCTGGTTATCAGCTGGCGAAGGGGGGTCGATAGGGGACAGAGCAATCGTCACTGGCACCTGCATTGTATGGAGGCTCTGGTCTTGTCCCAGTAAAACCACCTGGTGACTCACTTGTTGGGCCACATGACCCATCTGAGACACCTGAGCCACTTGCTGCCCCACCTGTCCTTCCTGGCTCATCAGGTCCCCCTGACTATCCTGTCCTACTTGGCTCACATCCATGCTGTTGACTTCTGTTTGCATGGGGTTTCCTGGCAGTTCTAGCAGGGAGGCGGGGGTTGTGATGAGGGCGCCAGCATTGGCTGCCAGCGCCTCAGCAATCAGCACCTCAGGGTGGCTTTTGGCTTTATGGGCCACCACACAGTCCTTCTTTTCAAACTTCTTGCCACAAATGGAGCAGGAGAACTGATAGGTTGCATCAGCATCGTGCTTCTTCATGTGCCAGTTTAAAGACGCTTTCTGACGACATGTAAAGCCACAGATCTCGCACCTAAGAGGAGAAACGAAGAAGTTACTTTAACTGATCCAACATAATTAAGAGATAGATAAATACTTTCAAAAAGAGAACAATTAAATTGAATTAAATTACCAATTAAAACCAATTAAACCAATCCAATATGATCCAACTATACCATATCCAACCAATTAAAGCTGAGAGAGAAACACTCACTGTAGGGGCTTCTCTCCTGTGTGGATCATACGATGCACAGCCAGGTTGTGGGAGCTTTTAAAGGCACGAGCACAGAACTCACAGATGTAGTCTCTCTGGTCTGTAATCACAAAAAAAAAGAAAAAAAAAAACAAAAAACAAATATAGATTTGTCATCCAAAAACTATCAATACTAACTAGAACAAGAATGATAATGGATTGAGCATAATAAGTCATTTTGTAATATTTATTTTTGCTTTCATTTCAGAGACAGGACAGAGGATAGAGTAGAAAAAGAAAAGAGAGTAGAGAAGAGGCCAGAGGTCAAACCTAGGCCACTCTTTGGGGACTATATCCTCTGTAGATGGGGAGCAATTTAATCTCTCGTTCATCGGTACACCAATTTATTTTTTTTTTTTTGTTTGCACATGACAAAAACAATTGCTGTAAGCACAATTTTCAAAAGGAAAGTACATATGCGATTTTGTGCAGGGGAGGTAAGAAAACCTGAGGTAGGCTTTTAATTAAACCTCATCATGTCATGCATTGACCATTACAATACAAAGAATGCCTGACACATTGAAAAAACAAAGTAACAATGATTCATGTCTGTGTGTGTTTACCTGTGTGGTGCTTTGCATGACGCAGCAGCTGCTTCTGCAGGCGAAAAAGCCTTCCACATGACGGGTGAGGACAAACGTACTTCTTCTTTAGCAAGTGCTGGTACTTTATATGGTGCTGGTGTGCAAAAGAAGATGCAAAACAGAATATTAATATCTGTGTGATGGCTAGATCTATGTCAGTAAGGCTGTTGTTTTGTCAGGTATTGTTGGAACATAGATATTAATGCATTTTTCCTCGACCCTAACAACCCTCTTTATTTAATGTTGATTATTGATTGAATGAACGTCTAATTTTGAACAAGTTAATCATTATGTCTTCAAGAAATGTGCTCAACCCAAATAGCACGGCCCCATACCTGACTCAGCTGAAGATACTGACAAACAGGAAAACAACAACTTAAAAGGTTAAAACTATTAATCAATCTTCAGAAATATAAATGTTAACGGGCATTTTAACACGACCTTGGATGATCAAAAGGAAATGGAAGTATTAATAGTACTATTTTAATTAATTTTCTGTATTTGTAAAGCACTTTGTGTTAAATTTTTGTATTAAAAGTGTGAGTCTCACTGACTGATAATCACAAATAACTACTTAATTGTGGAAAATTTTGAGCAACAGCTACTGCCACGGACTTTCATTATGTGCCAGGCTCTGTGGAAAAAGATGCATCATCTCTTTGCAGATCTTGTTATGAGTTCCAGTAAGTAGTGTTTACTCTGTTTTGACTCTTTCACTGGGGTCGCTATGTCTAAGAGACAGAGAAGGTTGTCTCTCAGTTGGAAAGTCAGAGGATCAATTCTCAACTTCTAAAATTGTGTGACAGAGTGCCCTTTGGCAGGACACTGAACTGTTGCAGTATCAGCCATAAATGCAAACAGGATTAATTCATTACAGCCCCTGACAACTATGTTTAATTATGATTTGCATGATTGAAGCCAAGACTGCACGTTTTCAGCCTGACCAGACAGTCATAGGGATTTGGGGCCTGTAGGCCCTGAAAATCTGTTGTTTCGTCTCATGTAGTGTGCCATATTGAACAATAATCAAAAACATGTCTTGGAGACATTCAGACCTCCTTCTGACCAGGAAGTCTAGCATGTTTGATTTTTTTCCCTGAGATCATCATTTTGCTGTTGTGATTTCAGTGACGCTGACCAGTAAGTGAACAGAGCACTCTGCTTGCACAGCAGTCAAAAATGTAAACAAACCAAGTCAGAGTGAAAGAAGAGTGATGTGAAGAAGCTTATTGGTGAACAGCAACTCAACCAACAAGATCTTCATTCTTCACAGCTGCAGTATAAGGCAAGCTCCGTTTTCCATGACTGTTCCCACCCTTTAAATTCAGAGTTTTAACCTTTTTGCTCTGGTAATCTCTTTATTGCTCCTAAAGGGAGAAATAAATGCTAAAAGAACACTTTTGTACCTGCAGTTATTGCACTTCTCAACAAAACTGGTACAAGGTGATGCACTTTAACTTAAAAGGAACTTCAAAAACACTTTATCATGTCTTGGTTTTAATCTCCAAAGTTTGTTTTAATATTTTAATGTTAGTTTTTGAATCTATTTTGTCTAATTGTGTCTTGACTTGTGATTGTGAATTTCTTTTATCTAGGTTTATTCTATTTAATAAAAATTAAACAATTTATAGATTCAGGTGATTAACCACTAATTCAGAAAGGCCTACTAATGAGTATTATGTTTCATTTTTAACAAGTTTGTTTCACAAGTTTGAGTGGTCAGATGAAACAAAAAGCCCTATATTAGCTCAAGTCCAATTATCATTTCCTGGTTAACTGTCAAACATATCATATAATGAATATTGGCTTTTCATGATGTTAAAAAAGGCTTTTTCACAGCGGCAGTGTAATGGGCATTATAAATAATGATATGGAAAAGTAGCTGTTATTCCTGCTGGTCTTATTTTATTTTTTGTAAGTCATTTAAAGACAGAATGAATTTTAGCATGTCTTCTAACCATTTAAAAACTCTTCACAGGTGCTTTCAATGGTCTAAAAATTAAGAGATACATTTACTAAAACCGCTGCAGTGTCAGGTAATAAGCAACCCTCAGTAGGACAGTGTGTTTTTGCTGAGACTAACCTGTAAGTAGCGAGGATGAGCCAGGACTGTTCCACATCCCTCCATCTCACAGCGTACATACTGCACCGGAGGCTTCTTCCTGTGAAAGCAATAACATGTCCCTGCAGTGAAAACAAAAACTAACCAGATCTTATTCATTAGACATAAATACAATTTACATTTATGCCAGCCAAAAATGTCTAGTATTTCCTTTATTTCAGGCAGGTAAAGATAAAAATAATGCCCCTAAAAAGATTTACCTTCTCTTTGGCAGTCGTGGGGTTTTGTCATCTTTTTTCCGACGTCCTCTCCTAACACAGAAAGAGTAAAGACGATTGCAAATTAATTGTTGCAATAAAAAAAAAGTTCCTTGCTTTAGTGCTTAGTTATACATAGTGCTGACTTCAAATTCACTTCCACTGTGTACAGGTCCTTTAGACAACTTGATACCCGTTGATTGTTACTGTGCTTACTTCCTCGGTCCATCTGGGTCCTCTGCTGTTTCTTCTTCGAGCTTTACTTCCTCCTCCACACTCTCAACGTTATCCAAGCCTTCAATCTTTATCTCAGCAACCTCTTTCTCTTTTTTAGGAGTTTTTTCCTTCTCTTTCTTTTCCTTCTGTCTGGGAGGAGCTTTGCGCTTTGGTTTAGGTATATCCCTAAAACAATATCACAATAGAATATCAGAGTACTACACTAAGATACGGTGCCTTTCTCTACTTATTTAGACACACTCTCACACCTTTCAGCCTTTGGGTCATAGCTCTGGTCATTCAGGTCATCTCTAAAAGGAAGATCTTCATCGCTGCTGAGGCCCTCATCCTCTTCCTCTGCACCACTGAAAAGCAAATAAACAAATCACTTACACCCAGATTCCCCTCTTCCTACACAGCATCGAGTGTATGTGCTTGAGAGAAGAGTACCTCTGACTCTGTGGCTGGTAGTTCAGGTCATTTAGGTCATCCTGGAATGGAGGGTCTTCATCATCCAAGGGTTGTTCAGCAACGTCTTCACTTTCAACCCTTTTCTTTTTACTGCAACGGCAAAAGTGATCATCAAAATGCAGCTGCAGGTGATCAGGTATGACAGTATGTGTAAGAACTGCTGCTACAGCTGGAGGTTGAACTGCTCTATTAAAAGCTTTATCTTCTAAGATACAGCTCACTCAAATAACAAACAGCTACCTCTAGAGATTTTTGATTTCATAGTAAGTTTATTTGTAAATTAGTCTGATAATACACCACACCATAAAGACAAACAGCTCCAGCACTGAGTAAAACTCATAATGCATGCATTGTTCACATTTAACTAGACCCAGATGGTCAAAAAAATACTTACATTTCACACTTTTGTTTATCGTTAGCCTCTTCCTCCACTGCTGTATGACAAACAGAAAGACATTGTGAGTTTCTGAGAGGAAATTGGACACCCTGATGCTTTATAATGTTTCATTTTAGATATATGCTGTGATTTTTACGCAAAAGGCAAATACCTTGCATTATCACAGACAGTAACATGTTATTATTTCGCTATCCTCTCTGTGTGCGGTGTTTCAACTTGTTGGTAGGAACCACACACATTTTTTAATGAGGCAGCACTGATCCCCTTACACTGTAAACCCATTACCATAACATCCCTATCATCTAAATAAGACGCTTCTGAGGGTTTTTTACAGATTTGGTAATATCCCTGGAGAACAGCAGTCAGCACACAGCTGAGTACATCTGCTTGATGTACAATTTAATTTGTGAATTACGGGCCCGCACATGCTAAACCATTGTCGCTCATTGCCAACAGGTTGCTCACCAACTGGATTCTCCATTCCAGGTTCGGTCTTACACACAGGCTTGGCAGAGCCGCGGACAGCTCTGCCAGACGGGGGCTTGGCACGAGTCTGGGCTGGGGGGCGTTTGGAGGGAAGAGCTGGAGTGAGGGATCAGAGGCACGCCATAAAACATACTGGTTGCCATGACGTCTGTGCTAAAGACTGATATAAACTCTTCATACAGATGTGTATAAAAAGAAAAAACTATAATGTAGAATTGTACAATTATGTGATTACCTTGGGCATCTGTGGCAGCTTTCTTTGAGTCCTCTGAGCTGCAGAGAGAAAGAAAAAGTCACTCAGGTAAGACCTTTTCTCAGACAGATAATACATCTCATTTTAAGTGCAACAATGCATTTTAAGTTGCATCATCAAGAACTCATTTGTAAAGCCAGGTAAGTGTTACTCCACCCTCCCCATGCAGAGCTGCAGAAAGGGGACGAGCCATGCTGAAGGCGTGCTTTTAACAGGAACTCACCACTCCGACATAAACACACAGATAATAGTGCGGACTGGCTGTAATGTAAACAAATGTAAAAATTAGACAGGACTGTTCAATTAAAAACTTACTCTGTGCCTTGAAGGCTGTCACCTGCGACCCCCCCTCCAGTCTCAGCAGAAGTCGTTGGTTCTGAGTTTTTTTTCCGATTTGAGTTGGAAACTTTCCTCCGCTTGGTTGCATTGGTGTCCGGGCTCGGTTCTTCTTCATCATCGTCGTCGCTCTTAGTGTCCTTCAACCAGGCCGGTACTGCCCTCGTCGACCTGTCTCTTAAAACTCGTCCTGAGCTCAGTGGGCTCGACGCTGCTCCGTTAACGTCCGTTACAGAAGCGGCTACACCGGACCTTGGACGGCCCGCTCCCCGCTCTCTGAGCCCCCTCCGCGGGGTAACGGTCATACTAGTATCCGGGGCTTGCTCTAAGGCCTTGTCTTTCTCCGGATCTTCCCCTTTATTTACATCCTCGGTTCGGTAGCCGGGCGGTTCCATCACCATAAAGACACTTCAGCCTTCTTTAAATTCCGCTTATAGTCAAGCAGGTTTGCTGGAGATTTCGGTAAAAACGGACCACATCTGGCTAATAGACGTTTAGAGCGCAAGCGGCCTTTATCCAACAGTGGTGCATTTTCTGTGATAGCGTATGGCTCGTCGCAAATTAAATACATACATTTATTGATTTGAAATTGAAAACTTTTCTTAATTATCTATTCAGCAATAAACCGATATAATTTTAAAGAAGCAGACACAATTTTCGCGTTCTTAAAGCTATAGTAAACCTACTTATTCGCCCGGGCCTCCTGCGCAACCATTTTGTGCGCTTTGTTGCGTCTCCTTTAAGCCAAATATAAACTGAGGTTACATTCAGGAGCGGCAACGAATTTTAACAGACAGTTAAATCATCTGGATTTCCCTCCTCGTCAAGTGCAGATGGAATCAGCTTAGCCGTGTTGTATATAAATCTGCAAACGGGGGTAGCAGCCTTCCAACGGCACCGTGCACGCGGATGTTGTCGAGGCATCATGGTAATCGTAGTACAAGCCAAATCAAGACAGTTTCGACTCAGTTTAAAAGGGTTTTGTGTCTTTTTTTCATGTTTTTTTTTTAGGACGCATGATAATTTATGGGTGGAATCAGAAAAAGGTGTCTATTCAATAACAGAAAAAGAGTTAGAACTAAATATCGTTAATGTGTTAATTTATGCAACCAAAAGAGCAGTTTGTATTTGTAGTTTTAATTGTTGCATGATAATAATTTTGACAACTGTTAACACTGAATTTTTGTCATCTTGCAGTTGTTGTATTTTTGCTTTTAAAGACTCGATTTCTCCCCTTTAGTATTCCGAATTGATGACTTTGAAGGTAACATGGCTGCCAGAGAAAACCTGCACCGTCTGGTCTGAACTGTACAGTCCTGCTGCAAACTGGTCTGATGGGGTGCTTTTGCCAGCAGATGGCGGTGTTGTCTTTAACATAATAGATTAGCTTACAAGGCCTTCTCTTTAAAAAGCAATAGTTTACAATTTACATTATAAACATTACAATTACAATTATAAACATTAGTTATATTATTATATAATTGTATCATCTAACAGCTGTCTTGGTTTTCTTTTCATGTGTTCATCTGTTGTTGGGGTTTGTCTTTCTTGTTGTGTCCCTATGCTTTGTCTTAATTGTGAGTCTCCTCAATGTCAAAACACTTAGTAAAACTCTGTTTTTAAGATGCTATACAATTTAAGTTATTATTATTATTATTATTATTAGTCTGCTTGGCTATTGCTTTGTATGCTTCGCCTTCTAATTCTGTTTTTGAAATGTGAATAATAAATTAAGCTTTATTATTATTCAACTCCTCTGACATCACAAAGTCAAGTGACAGTGTGATTCTCCTACTTCTGGTCAGTGTGGTGAAGCAGGTGTGGTTTATGAAGATAGTATGTTGTGGGCAATATTCTTTGGAAATACCTCCTCCCTCTTCTCTGGATGAGAAAGAATTTGTTGACGATCGTGAACACGTAGCTGTGTGGATGCTCAAATGAATAGTTAATATTAGTGGAGGGTGACCAAAACGATGAAAAAAATAGCCTCTTGCTTTTAAATTATTAAGGTCCAAATACAAAATTAACCATGACAGAAGGAGGCAGAGAATAATATAAGATATGACAAACCTTATTTATCCTTAAGAGGAAATTGAACTTTTACTGAGGTTTTTTTTTTGTTGTTGTTGTTTTTGGTTTTTTTTGTATACTGCGCACCCATAAACAAACAGGATACTACAGGAGATTCATTGTCAAAAAGTCAAGTCAAACTTTCTTCATATAGCGTACTTCATACACAGGCTACACGATGCTCTTCACATTTAATCAATCAATCTCTCTTTGTATTGTGCCAATGCATAATAAATGTGTCCTCCTTTACAAAAAGAGTAGGTCAAGACTATACTCTTTTCCAGTCACTTTATTGGTTATATAAATTTGTAGAATACGCTTATAAAATTGTCAATTGGGGGGGGGGGGGGGGGGGGGATGCACAGGAAAGAGTGTCTGAGCATTTTTGGTGTTCAGTGCCTTGATACAAGAACACCTCAGTGCTCAGCAGATGACAAACCAGCAACTTGTCAGTTTTAAGTCACTGAAATAACTTGAAACCGACAAAAGTATTGATAAATAAAAAAACCTGAACCTGACATTGCTTTTGAATTGTACACTAGGGATCCATGTGCAATGATTTATGAGTGAAATTCCTAATGTATGCTTAAAGTTAGAATATATTTATATTTCAAATCATAAATAAATGTTTCTTTTGTTAATGAAAGTGTACAGGCCCTTGCAAAACATGTTCATGTTCAGAGAATATGACCTATCTATACTGTTAAATATTTTTGTGTCTTCATTCTTAAATAAAAGTAATAAGCTGGTTTTATTCATTTTGTAGATGGCTCAGATGGTTATTTTAACCAACTACATAGCAGTTTGATATTTGTACTACTTTTTTGTGTTCTGTAAGTACACTGTCTATTTAAGTCTTCTAGTAACTGAGTCAAGGTTGCCCATAAGCAGGGACTAAGGGCGAGTTTTCTGGGGCCCATGGTGGTCAGGAAAACCGTAGTCCATTGAAAAGTTAATCTGTGATAACCATATTCTATTCTTAACCTGGATAATAACCACTCTTACCAAAGCAACAAGAAAAGAATATGATATATTTATGCTGTAATAAAATATAACACTTTCACAGCCATAAACTCCTTTTCTTAAAGCAGAGTTAACTTTTTTTAATTGAACTTAACCATTTGGCAAGTAATTTCAGATGTCATAGAGCCAGAAAACAAATTAGAAAAATGATTGAGTAACATCAAAGAGCTGCAAAAAAAAGTGGTGAATAAAGGTTAAAAGTGGGGAAAAGGGGTAGAAGTGGGCAAAAAGTGGTGAAAATGGCAGTATTTTAAATGTAAAATAATGCTACTGGTCCAACACACATTCAATGACATCAGTGAATCATACCTGTGGAGGGCCCATTTACTGAGTATTTCAGGGGCCTAGCCAATTCTGTGGGCAGGCCTGCTATGTTGGAAGTGTAAAACTGAAGTCAGTCACCTGGCTTTTAAGAACAATTCTAATTCACACTTAAATGTAAAATCCCGTGTAAAACACTGCATACCATTCCCCTAATGCACAAACTGTCCTAAACAAATAAGGCTACTTATGATCTCAAAAGCTCCCTCAACTCCTTTTCTGAGGTTTGACATGTTTCTGGAGTAGAGTTAACCTGTCTCATAAGTTTATAAAACACTTGGCTCTCCCTCCTTGCTGCATGTGACACATTACCTAATAGTTGCTGATGTATGAGGTCAAACGTGGGTTTCCATTCACTGGAGTTTATGCCAAAATCTTTGACATTAAGAAATCTCACTCATACTGCACTCATCACACTGTTTTATAGTTAAACCCACAACTAAGGCTGGATGAAACTCAAAAGAGTTTTTCCTTATTTGACACAAAATCAACGAATAAATCACATCCTTTTAAAAATGCTTTATTTATCTACTTTATCGCTATAAATATAACAATACAGAACAAGCTTTTTTTTTTATAAACCTTCAGATAGAAAACAGTCTGCATCGGTCTACAAAGGCATAGCAAAGGGCACATCTTGGCAATAAGGCACACACTAGGAAGAGTTTAAATGGTTAAAACCTATGTTAAACTAGACATAAAGCACCACACTACTGTCACAAATGTCCATAGTGTGGCTGAAATGCAGGCAAGAGAAAGTCAAGCAGGTGTTTTGAGTGGAAGGTGGTACAAGACTTGATGGCTGTCTACTGCGATAGTTTAAAAAACTGACATGCAATGTTGAAATGCTAACAGCTCAAGGGCCAGTTTGGATCTTTCTGTTTAAACTGATTTTAAAAAAGCCATTGCAATCCCACTCAGAACACCAAATCCAGTTCAAAAACAGCAAAAAGAATATTACATACAACAAAAACACAATACCCTTGACTTTTTTAAAAACTATTGGACACTTTGGCAAAAGAAAAAAAACTGTTTTCTACTTTTGTTACTCTGACTTTATCCCTAAACAAGGTGTAAATACAGAAGTCTTATATTTAAGAATATATTATACCTCTTCTTCTCACTTCATAGACAACACATGTAATGCATATATTAAATATATCCTTATTGTCATTTGAGAAAATAATAAAAGCAGTCATCAGCAGTTTGTTTTCTAGCTCCAGTTTCAAAACGGAGAGAAGCAGCTGATGGAGAAGACGGAGTGATATGAGACTTAGGCCAACTTTTCTTTTTTTATGGGAAAAGTTGATCTTTTCTTTTAGTTTCTTGGTCTGAAAAAAAGCCACCACCATACCTGTTATCTCAGAACAAAATCCATGCTGTACATATAGAAGTCACCGTGTTGTTTTGCTGGTAAAATCTAAGAGAAGATGGCGGGAAATGAGCAAATAAGTTCTTCTTTAGAGCACAAGAATGACCGAATGATTGAAAAAGTTTAAAACTACGAGCCAGCGGTACAGATATTCTGCCTGGTCTTGTATAAAGATGGCTGTTGCTGCAACCACTATACTTGTGTGTTGCATGGCTACTTGTTTATTCCAGCTTGAGGTATTGCTCCAGTTATTCCCAGTCAAACATTACACCTGTTTCCAACACACTGCAGAGTTAAAAAAGTGCCTCCTAAACATTCATCAGGGTTATTTTTTAACTTTGATGCCTTATCCACAAAGAAAAAGCGCACACATATTGACAGTGAAACACACAAATTCAAACTCAGTATTTCAAATCTCTTCATCTGAAAGTTGCAAACTCTTGCCTTTTATAAATACATTTAAGTGCACCTTGGTCAAGCACAGTTTGGAGGACGAGAAATAAAGAGGAGGCGGACGTAGAGAGCGTTACTGCAGGAGACTATAGGACAGAGGTAGCGCTGAGACTGAATACTGCTTGTCTCAATACAGTAATACCACCAATCTGGATCATAGGGGAAACAAATGTAGAAAAAAGTCCTTGGCAAAGTTTAAAGCAAAGGTTAGCACATGTCAATGTAAGGCACTGTTGTCAGGCACACAGGAGGGAGTTTTAGGTCTGTTTTTGGCAGAAAAAGGAGCGCTTTAAGTGGCTCCAGTCCATTTTCCAAATGTCTCTTTTTTTCTGTCCGTATTTGTTCACCTCAGAAACAAAAAATAAACAATAAAGATAAACATGATGAGAAAAATTAACTAACATCTGTTCAGTCTTAGTCCCCTGTCAGCACATTTTCTCAGTATGGGAAACATCTCAGAGTACATGGTGTTGTGTAGATAAACCATGCTGCCCATCATTTCAAAATAAAAGCTCTCCAGTTTTCTTTGTCTTGTAAGGAATCTTTCACAATTATATCACTTAGCTGGCAAGTTTGCTTCAAGAAAAAATCCTCCAAAAGTAAAAGAAGGAGTAAAAACAAGCAAACTAGTCAAAAGCAAATGAAAAAGAAATCACTTAAAACCTTCATTTGAAACAACCAAAACACAAAAAAGTCAATGAACCACAAAGTACCAAACAGGCATGTTTGAAGAGTACACATTCAACCAGCATGGACGGACAGCATCACCTACAGTGTGTAGAGTTGGCTAAAAACTATATATTCATGAAAAACAACACATTAGAGTATCCAAAAGCAGTTTTTTCTTCAGTGGTTTCCTCTTATGTCAGTAGTTCCAGTTGTACTTTTTCAATTATATTTTCTTTCTTTCTGTCTAAACTTCAACAACATTTTAAAGACAGGGCATAGAGGTCTGGTCGAGAGAAACAAGACCATCCCATTCAAAGATAAAACTACAAAGAATAAAACATTAAATATCTATCTTCTCTTCATAAATACTCGAGTGTACCTTCAGTGTTTCCGTTGCCATTGCAACAAGGTGGCAGGGGTCAGAGACACAGTAAGAGAAAAAGATAGAGATGGTGTCATTACTGTGAGTTATGCTTGTTTTAAATGGGCCATCCTCTGTGTGCAGCGTCACTGTTTCTAGTAAAAACACAGAGCTAGAGCACAGAGCCCGCTTCACAAGGTCACACAGTGGCTTTAGGTCCATGATGTGTTGAGGCCCGTAGAAAGACATAAGCTTCAAATGGCGTTCCTTTGGAGGTTCTTTAATGCTTGCAAGTTCAGGTGATGTTTCTGTATGATGGGATAAACACATGTTGCAGTGGTTCAGTCACAGGTAGAGAAACTGTGTTGTTTTGTGTCGTCTGACCCCCACTATCAATACGTCTGGTAGACGTCATGGATGGGAAGCTGGAAGGCTGTGGCTGGGAAGGCCTGTGGCACAGCATAGCCTGTGTATCCTCCGTATGCTGCAGCCGCCACCGCTGCGTTCTTCTGCAAAGCGGCCAGCGCTGCTGTGTTGGCGGCGTAGTTTGCAATGGGGACGTATCCGGCTCCGTACAGACCGCCAGCCGCAGGGATACGCTGTACATTGTGGGCCATGGCATAGACAGGAGTGATTGGACGGCCCTGTGAACAGAAGAAAAAGCGAAGGAGGATTAGAGTATGATTATTTCTAAAGCTTGTCCTCAGTGACCAGCCCAGAGTACATCCAGTACATTCGCTGTAAATTCATTCGATAAAGGCTTTCAGTTGTGAGGTGTTCTTACCTTGAAAACTTCTACATCAAGCTCAGAGAATGCAAACACTTCATGTCACATAATATTAAAACTGCACACTACAGTGGCTTTAGCTTGTAAGAGTTTCTAAAACTGTTGTTTTTTTTAGAACAAAGGCTTAGCTTCATGGGGATCTTTCTTTTTTCTAGAAACTGTATGGTATTGTTATAATATTTTGCCTAAGTCAACCCAGGAAACAAGATCAGGCTTTAAATGTGCATTGAGTGTTACTGGGTGAACTATTACCAGAATTTCAATACAATAAGAAATTTTCCATTGGAATTTTTTGATCTTGAAATATGACTTTTTACAATACTGACCTTTTACAGACACATGACTACTATGGCATCACTCATTACAGTGGTCAGTGGAAGTACCTCTATTCACACTAAGTGGAGTATTTAAGAGCTTTTAAAGGAACAGGAAGTGAAAATTAAAATCATCCTACTTAAACACAAATGTTATTTTCTTTTAAATGAGTTGAGTCACCTAGAATGCACTCACAGGGAAACTTGCAGAGAGAGGTGTGTTTCCATACACAGGTAGTGATCCTAAAGCACACAAAAGTCTTGATGCCTTTGTAGCTGTCCTCATAAATACATCTTTATTTACTTTTTTCATTGTAAAATATGCCCTTCAGAAATGCATGAACCACACAGATTGTTAAGGGAAAGTTTTGGACGAGTGAATTTTACTCTGCACTGGTATCCACTAAGCAATGCGCCTATTTGCGGTCTGTGCTAGGGGTACGTAGAGTATGTAGAGTATGTTTAATCTTAATTTCCTTTCTTAAAAACTCATTTTTATATACTTGCTTTATGTGATATAATCTTCTTTTTTTACTCTCCTGTCTCTTTTGGTCAATTTTCTCTCTTTTAAATTTTCTTCTTCTTCCACAATATCCTAATTTAATCTCAAAGCTTTTATGTTTACACTACTCTGTTCTGTATTTTATACCTCATTTTGACTTTTATTGTCTCTATATCCTCACATCTCTTATTTGATATCAGAGCTTTCACCCCCTGGTATTTGAGTATTATTAGTAGTAGTAGCAGTAATAGTAATATTTTTTATTTTCTACAGTCTCTAGCTTTCTAATTTTTGTATTCTAAATGTATTAATATATACACATTTTAATTGTTTTTTTTTTATCTATCTAAAGCCACTAGAGACCTGAGCTTTTGTTTGGAATGGGTTTTTTAGTTTCTCTGCATTAGTTGTACCTTAACAGTTTAAAATCTCAGCCTCGTCTTTGAACAGGAATTTGTTTTGAACAAAATAATGTCCTCAAATTTCCCTTTCCAAATTCACACAAATTCCCTTAAATGTCAAAAAAACATTACCAAAAACTTCTGTGGAAGTTCCCAAGCATATTTTTAATGTCTCCCATTGAAAATATACCAAAATGTAATAAAATTTTCCCCAAATGTCTCAGTGAAACTTTAAAATCCCTTAAATTTTAATGTAAATTCCTGAAAATTTCACAGCAAAATCGCCCTAACATTGCTTCTCAAATACATCCCCCGAGATTCAATGAAAATGATGGAAATTCCCTTAAACAAATTTTCTGAAATTTAAATGACAGTTCTCAATAAGTTCAAGGATCTGCACAAAATTCCCAATCAAATTACCCAAAATGTATAAAAATTACAAATATATTTTCCAAATTTTCATGTAAATAACTAAAAATTCAAAGTGAATCGCCACCAATTAAAATCAAATTCCCAAAAAATGTTATCATGAAATTGTCAGAAAAAGTCTAAATTCTGCCAAACATCCAAACAAATTTCCCAAATTCATATGAAAATAGCCCCCAAAAACCCCCCAAAAAATTCCAGTGAAAGTCTTCAAAATATACAAACATATCCATAAGTTTTCATAAATATGTTTTAAAATTTCCAACCAAATTCCCCAATTTCCATGAAATTTCCCACAAGATTTTATAGCAGATTACCCCAACATTCCAAGCAAATTATTTAAACTTCAGTGGACATTCTGGACAAATTGTATCAAAATCCTAATGGCAGAAATGATTACTTAGTTCTGGAAAAGCCAAGATATAATGTCCTCATTTGTACATACAGGGTCTTAGGAGGAACAATTACACCGAAATCTTTTTTTTTTAATTATAAAGTGCAGGAATTGTCAACCGTCACGTCATCAAATGGAGCTGATTACATCTTTGTGGGTATGAATCAAACTCAAACATGTTTGTGCATCCGTGAAACATAAAACGTTGTCCTAATACTCACCTGAAATGGTGGAGGGGTGGAGACTGCAGGCAGGACAGTGGCGGCAGCAGCAGCAGTAGCAGTAGTGTGTTCAGGGTGCTGAATGGCCAAAGGGTTAATAAGATGCTCTACCGTGTGCACCTTCCCCTCCTCCATCAGTTTGGCTGCAGGAGCCGCACTGAACACTGGGTACTGCCCACTCAGAGTCGGCAATGCCACTGCATGAAAAGAGACACAAGAATGAGAGCTCGGATAACAGAGCGAACTTTAAAGGCAACAGAGTCTGTGAAGAGACTGCATTCACAGATTCTAAAATCAAAGCATTAAAGAAATACATGCATGCCCCCATTCCCAAAAGAAACAGGCATATGCAATTCTGGAGAGTAGAGTAAATGTGTGAAAGGAGATGACAGTCGGTGCAGTAAGGGAAAAACTACGGCAGGAAAAGGTTAAAAGAAACAATTTAGAAAAGAAGGAAAAATAAATTAATGACAAAAGTTGGCGTTTGGGTGTGATTTGGATTATGATGGTGCTCAAAAGCTGATTAACCTCCAACACTTACTCACACCCACACACATGCGTCTACACACACACAACCACAGGGAGAAACACAACGTCAGTCATTGTTTCAGATGGACAAAAGTCTTTTCAATCGGGTGGTGATCCTGTGATTCCACCGAGCCCCAGATTGGGGTCAGTGGTTCTAGAAACTTGACAGAGCAGACTTTTGATCATCAAATACATGACATTTGTCGTAAAGACACGTAGTGATAGATCAGATACACCAACAAGCAATATGGAGGGCTGGTAGTAATCACTTGAAGATTAAAGAATAATACCAGTGTATTCATCTCTTCTTTGCTGTTCTATAGTTTTAATTTCTCCTTTTCTACATAAAAACACACAACTGTAATTTAGATCAAATATGTTAGACCTAAATAAACATAGAAATAGTTTTTGTGATGTAGTTTCTCTTTTGTTATGGCCCAAAGAACATTTGTTTTTCCCTTCATTCGAATCAATGTTTTGACCTACAACCTAACACTGGTATTATTCTTGTGATGACAAGAGTCACCAGAACACGTGAGAAAAGGGAAGAAAAATATCATATGTTTGCACATTTTTAATGCATTTCAACTCTGTCCTTGACCCACTCTCTCTAACCCTATAAGAGTAAAGCAGCTATTTTGACAAAAACAAAGTTTAATGACTTTGTCAGTAGTTTGATTAGATTTTTCACTCACTTTTTCAGTAAAAACTGGAAAACTTTACAACAGAGTTCAACATTGTTCTTTAAAAACTTGGGAGTTGATAGTAGAGATGCACCATTTGTAAAAATCTGGGCCGATACTGATGTTTAACATCATTTAGGCAATTAGCCTGATAGCTAATAACATCTTTTATAGGAGAGCACCACAATACCAACATTTTCTTTCATGTTTCACCACTTAAACAGTTCAGTTTGTCCAAAAGGGGACTTCCTCTGTCTGATAAAAATACACTTATCTCTGAAATAGTAGTTAGGTGTACCACATGCAAGAATTAAATTGATATTAATCCAGTATTGGCATCAGTTCATACCAAATTATTTACATATGGGTGATGTCTACCAACTGGGATGGTAGTATCCTATGCCTATGCTAAAGTCTAAACTGCACTTTTAGTTCTAGGGATGCATGATATTGGATATTTACTAATTTTCAATATTTACAAATCAATTTTAGCCGATAATGCTATTTCAGTGTAGTTCAGACATTAAAGTTCAGTCCTTAAAACACAAAATTTAAAATCTGAGGATAAACAAATTAATGAATGATGAGGAATGATGATAAATTAAAAAAAAAAGACTTCACCCGATGTAGGTCTGTTGGTCTCACCTCAAGATCCATTAACTTATTTGTTCATACAGCCAATATTTAAAGCTGATACGGGTAGATTTTAATAGCCAAAATATTGTTTGTAAATATTGACAGAAATTTTAATATCTGCCAATACTGATGTCATGATGATAATAATCACTAATACATATTTTTAATCTAAAAAATTGGCTGCAGCTTATATACCAAGGCGCCTTGTATAGCAGTAAGTGCTGAGACACAGGACATCATTACCGCAAGTGTGTGCAGCTGCCACCGTCACAAGTTGCATGATATCTAATATGATTGGGAATTCACCCCATCATTGTCTCTTACAAAGGGCTACTCATGCTCATAATATGCTGGAATATATAATGACACAAACCATACCAGTGGGGATGTATGCCACTTTTGAACTGCTTTTCCCTCTTGTTAGGATAATAGTGCATTTTAAAGAAAACAGGAAGTATACCATTGAGTAAATAAACCTTGTTGAGTGCTGGCCTGACTGAAACATTCCAAAGGCAGAACAACTTGGGGGTTATGAATCTGTCTCACAGCATCACCACAGCCTTAGAGCTCAACTACTGTATTATAGCTAGTAGATGCGCAAACTCCATACAGTTAAAACATATAACACTGTAAGAGCAACACTGCTACACAGAAGCTGTTCGACCTTGCCAAATAAAATGGAAAACTTCACACAAGAGGGAGGTTTAAACCTTTTCCCCCTTGGCAGAATTTAAAAAAACAGACCAGGATTACTTATATTCCCGATTTTACTGTATGTTACACTGATGGATGGTGCATCCCACAACCCCCACTCTCAAACAAAAAAGTGTTGCTCAATTTGCCTAAAGTCAACTGTATGTTCGACTTAAAGCTCTGCTTTTGGCAGAAACACTATAGTGGCAGATCAAATACTTTCCAGCATGATTTGTTCCTTTGTTTCTTGAATCACAGCAATGTTTTAAGTTTGAACACCAGGTAAATAAATTTATAGTCAGGAAGAGAAGGTAAGGATGAGATGGAAACATGGCTGTAACTTTCTGGTCATGCTAGAAAGGACAGATGCGCGGTGTCATTATTTAACACCATGAAGAGCAAGTCCTTTTGCACCTGACCATCCAGTAACACCCATCTTTATAATTTATTTGCAAAATGTTCATCAGACCAGTCAGAGAAATAAAGAGAAATTATGAGCTTGAAGGGTTAGTAAAGGCTTTGGAGATGGGCAACAATACGGATGGATAAATCTATCTCACTGACTTGTGCCAGGTTTGATGCCAACAGGGTTGACGGAGGCAGCGAGCTCCAGACTGGGCATCAGCTCATAGGGCTTTTCAGGCTGCTTGGTCTTGCCCTCATGGTAGCGGCTGTAGATGCCACGACCAGCAGAATAACCCCCCAGGTAAGACCCCCGTGGTCCAGGGGTACGGTTACCTGCAGCTGCACGACCACGGCCTCGCACAGTACCTGCTTAAAATACAATTAAAGTATAATATGGTGACTGTTGGCTGGGCAAAAGGGGAACTTATTCTAAGAGTTTGGTTAAAATGGGAATATATGATGGGTTTGTTACTTTTTTCTTTTAGTTTCCCTGAAGATATCAGGACTAGGGCAGCCACTAGATTAGATTGAATTAAAGGTGAAAACTGCTTATTAAATGCAGTTTTTATTGGAGATTTCTCAACAATATCCAAGTCTATGAGTAGGTCAGGTTTGGCCCTACTCTTTAGAATGACTCTGAAATTTGTAGTTCAGGACACTTTCGAATGATATTCCTACAAATTCCAAAGTATTTTGTGATCTCTGTAATAACCCAGCATGAAATGGGAGGTGACAGTGCAGCAGGAAAAGAATGGTGTTAGAAAATGTATAGTTTGTCACATGGCAAGGAAGCTCATTGTTCATTGAAGAAATAAGTAGGAATAAGGATGTGAGAGATTACCATTGTTCTGTATCATTGGGGATCCTTTGGAGAGAAAACCAAAACACAATGATTGTTGAAAGTCCAATAGATTCTCCTGCTACCACCCAAAGACCAAATGTAATCAATCATCAAAGGTAACAGGATTAGCATTCATTGGTCCATCACCTTGTTTTGTCTTGGCCTTTTAACAACTCACTGATTTCAATCCAACAAACCATCATCAGTTTATATCTTAAAGCTCTTTTTAAATAGACTGCAGTCATCAAAGATTTGATTACTGTCATCCTTGTCATTGTGTCCATTTACAAATCAAAGGTTTCGATCTATAAGATTTTCATCATTTTCCAACAATATCTTATAAGTAAGTGCTTAGCAGGACAATAACTTAATACAACCAGTGGTTACAGTGATAAGATAAGGAAACAACTTATCATTCTTAGAAGAAAAGGAGAAAGAATAAGTTCTAACCTTTGACGAAGTAGTCCCTGTTGGGTCCAATGAGGGTGTTGTAGGGATAACCGTAATAGGCCAATGTGTAGGGATCACACTGGTAAACGTAGTTCTGCTGAGTAGCTTCTGGAGTGGCCGTGGCCCCCTTGGAGGCCTTCTGGCGGGAGTACTGCTCTTTGTCAACTGGCTTGGCAAGAGTAACCTCGATGCAGGATCCTTCCACCTCTGTGCCATTGAGGTGGTCCATGGCCAAAACGGCATCATCCCGGGAGGTAAAATGAACGAAGGCATAATCCCGGATTTTCTTCACACGCTCAACACATCCGGGATTCCACTGGCTGAACACCTGAATGACAGAGACAATGATTAGTCAAAAATGGTTGGTTTTAATAGCTCTTCTTCTCCAATGTAAAAATGCATGCAAATGTTAGACCCAGCCAGTCCTACCTGTCTGATTGTCTCCTCACTGGTCTCCATCATAAGATTCCTCACATACAGGATTTTAACTGTCTCCATAACATCTTCATCCACATCAATCTCTGGTTCAGCCCAGTCCACAGCTATCTGGTGGCCCCAAAGCTGAATGCGTCCAGGCATCAACTTCCTGCGAGCCATGGCAGCTGCACGGTGCGACTCATACTCTACAAAGGCAAAGCCTCGATTCTTCATCTTGTCAGCTGCACTGGCATAAACTATGACGTCTAGCACCCCTTCCGTCACCTTGGAGACCTCCTCAAGGATCTCCTCACGTTTTTTGGTCTTGGGAATGCCACCAATGAAAAGCCGGCAGTTGTCCACAGAGGAGCAGACCCCCAGCAGCCGCCCAGGCCGTACTTCATAGTTGTTGAGCTCACGAACTGCCCTCTTAGCCTCGTGCTTTTCTGTGTACATAACAAATGCGTACCCTCTGTTCTTCCCATCAAAGTCCATCATTAGCCGCATCTCGTAGATGCGTCCCACAGACTCAAACACGGGGACCAGCTCATCCTCATAAACGTCCCGTGGGATCTTCCCCACAAAGATTTCACACCCTCGTGGTGGAGAGGGAGCGTTCCAGCCAGGAGGAGGGCCATATTTACGTTGACCATTTTCCTGGACCATACTGTAGCCGGTTCGCTCCATCAGGGCCACCAGTGCAGCCTCATTGTGAGCACCTGCAACGCCTTCAGGGACGTTGATCTGTCCATGAAGAGGGTGGTGGGAGGCACCAGAGGGTTTGGAGGGTTTGGAGGGGGCGACGTTATTGCTCATGGCTGAGGAAGAAGCTGGGTCTTCAGCTGTCATTCTGACAGAACCATCTAATCAGATCTGGAGCCTGATGAAAGCAAAGAGAAATAGATTTACCAAATTGCAACACAGTTTATCATTCACAGCTGCTATCTAGGAAACAAAAGAAAACATTAGAAAGCTCAGAAATTGACAAAGAACTCCCTATTATGGTTGACAGTTAACATAAAATGATAATCGATCTGCAAGAACAATTATCTGCAAGATTACCTGCCTAACAAACCAAACAAGGCACACTGTGTGACCTGAAAAATACAAGAACATACAACATCTATAAATCCATGGCACCAATCCCTATCAGTGGTTTTACAACCTTGTTTTGTTGAGTTCTTCAGATCCTTTGCTGACCTCTGGCCCCCTATCAGAGAGAATGAAGGGCTGTAAACCCTGAAACCTTCAGCTCAAGGTTCACTGGGTATGACTAGGTCACATGCTCATGATATGTGAGTGTGTGTGAGTCTGAAGTGAATGAGAGTTAAGCTATATGAGGAATTTTGAGCGAAAAATACGACCCCGTTGACTTGGTTCTGTAACAAAAAGCTACGTTCATTAATCTAACATAACCGTTATTCTGTCGCACACATACGCTCACCACAAGAGGGTGTTGAACTTAATCTTACACAGCGTGTACATTCAGCTTCTGGACTGTGTGTGTGTCTGTGTGACTTTTTTTCTGTGTGCCACTTCATTAAGGGCTGCAGCACTATAAAAGGAACAGAGAACAATCAGAAATCGGCTTCCCAAGCATAAACCTCTTACTCTGTTATTTTCCAACACTGCCTGCATTCACAATGGAAAAATCCACAGCAATTTAAATCCCCAAATCTCCACACAGTGTACAACATGAAGCAACCAATCAAAGTGGACCCAGAGCAAAATACTTGCAGGACTGAACATCATGTAATAGGCTGCAGAAAATAGCCTCTAGATAAAAAGGTAGTTAGGTAGCCAGCATGTTTGTTTATGAGTCATTAGACTGCATGGACTTTCATGGAGATAGGTAAAGCAGTCTATAAAGGTAAAAATACTGCTAAGCCAGGAAACCATGGAAACATACACTCATATGACCCAATATCCCAGACGAGTGCATACACCTGTTTACTTGCAAAGGGCTGAAGGGAGCTAGGATTACCTGAAATCTGGCTCACACATTCTTCACAGAGAAAAGTAAATGCAGAAGCCATTGAGACAGTTAAAAAAAAATACATGTTTGATGAAAGGGTGAGCAGACATGCCACGGTCTCTTTAGAAAACTCAAAGTGAGGCAACTTTATGCCTTACTTCTTGTAAAGAAAAATTGCATCATTAAACTTATAATAGGACATATTCACCTGACAATTCCAGATAAACATCTTATTTGTATTGTTGTATTAATTGTATTTCAAATATTCAATCAATATTTCCAAAAGAAAAAAATCTAATATTTTATGTGACCTGGTTTTAACCCTCTAACAATGCTAAACGCTAATTCATTTAGCCCTTGAAAGTTCATTTCCAACAAGTGTCAGCACCCAGGTAACAAACATAGATCCACTATACATCCCTGTCCATTTCCTTGAATTTTCTTGTGACTTTAGAAAAGTAATTTTCTTTGAAATGCACACCTATTAATGCCAATATGTTAGGTCGATATATCGGCTGCATTAGCAGAAATTTACTTTTAATCTATTATCTGCTGATACCTATATCATGTCAACAATACCATGCATCCCTTATTCTACATATGTTTTTTAAGGTCAAAGCAGGAGCTTAAAGAAAACATACTCTCTCTTTGCTGCTGCATGCAGCCAGGTCCACTTAGCAAGAGGTTAGATGGAAATACAAAGTGTTGGGGACATCCATTATGAGATTCACCATTTTAAAAAAACACTCATACACTCCTGAATTAGAACAACCTTTTTTCTAACTTGTTTCTATGTCGCTCGACAAGCCCTCCCTCTGTTCCTTCCATTGTGTGAAGTGCTAACATGACTCAGTCTCTTATCAGCCTTATCTAGCCACACTGATGACAAAGGGAGGACAATATTCACTCTGGGAGTTCTGCTTAGTGATAAAAAAGAAGCCATGTGACACTCTGTGAGGTCAAGACTTTTGCAGTTGTCGTTAAAGAGAAAATTTGCCTGTTGGAAAAATGAAATGTTCACTGTTCAGTCTCAGTGTGGGGTAACATATTTCCTGCTTTTGACCGCTTGGAGGTATTCAAAACTTCCTCAGAGCTGATCATGGTTGTGCTGAGGTCTTCCTTTTTTCTTTTAGGAAATCACAGCACACAGTGGGTCAGAAGTGAAACTCTAATAGGCTGTCATAATCTGTCCTTGTACACTAATAAAAAAAAAAATTCCTGTTAGATGTGATGTTTAGTTGAGTACTACAGTACCTCAAATATTTTCAAATGTTTCTGTAATTTTTAGAGTTGTACCAAGACATGATTTGTCACAGCAACAGCCATGACAGATGCCATAATCAGATGTTTCTTGTTGATTTGAACATGCTGGATTTTGTCTCAAAGACCTCCACATAAAAAGCCATGAACTGCTTCAGGAAGTTGCTGTTCTGCTGCTGTATCTCATTCATGCACTACTTGTAATGGACTATAAATATTCTATTGTCCAAGTAGCTGTGTAATGCAATCCATGCCCCCACTCCTGGCCTCATGACATTATAGGCTCTCCAAACCATGGACACTGTAAAACCTAACAGGTTGAAAAATGCTCAGAACATTTGTTGTAACTGAATACGTCAAAGTAGTGGAAATTAAGTTTTGAGTAAACTTGGCTCAAGTTGAAACATATCATTTAAATGTCTGCAATTTGACCTTATATCTTTCACATGTTTGGTTGACTACAAGTAACAAAGACTAAAAGGTGCACTCTGTCCCAGAATGTGCTCTTCCAAAGAGTTCAGGGCATTGTCCATGCTATGTTTAAGTCTGTCCCCACAAACAGGACTTCTCAATCTGAGTGGGTGCAAAAGTGTCATTTTGGATTTCTGATTAAGAAATGATTGTCAGATTATTTGACAGAAATACTTTTGACAATTGAGTACAGTTTACTTAGACTTAAAAATATGCTTTATCAACAAAGAAACTAGAGCTAAAATAGCAATTTTGGATTTTTAAGTTAACACAAGTCTTTTTTCAATAGCCTTCAACCGTTGGGTCTTACAATGTAGAGGTGTGCTGCTTTAGCTCTGTTCCTCTCCCTCTCTCAATTATTATTATAAATTCAGGCACCTGCTCAACAAAACACAGTACTCCATCAGGTGTTTTAACTACACAGCTTAACACATGGTTGAATTTTGCATAGTGAGAGAGAAAATCTGTCAAAAGTCTCCTGCAGGTCAGTTGTTTTGATTGAGATCCCCCTGGTGGTGGAATGCACTCACAGTGTGTTTTAGTGTCTTCACATCAGATGTACTAATGTTCATTTTTACTCTTTAAATATACATAAGACTTTCAGAAATGAATGCAACATGATTTAGAATAAAGAAAATGAAGAGACGGGAGCTAATTCACTTGCAAATAGGCAAAAACTCCAGTGCTATACACAGAGGTATGTAATTTGTGTGTGTGTTTACGTGCGTGTGAGAAAGCATGAAACCTGAGGCAGCACCAGGTAAATGATTAACCAGGAAGAACACAAATCGCAGCCTTTGCTCACAGAGGGCATAAAGATTTACAAATACAAATCCAAAACGATGACAGCTCACGCGTGATTGGACTATCCTGATTTTACCTCGTTCTTGCAGGAGCAGGAACAAAAAGCAGCAATTAGGTAAAACATAATGTACACAGGTGTGCAGAGTCCAGACACAGAGCTCACCTGGCCAAAGGTTATGAACTCAGCACAGGAGGAGGAGGGGGGCTGGATCTACAGGAAGTTAAAAAACAAGGATTTTTTATTGGTAGCAGTGCCAACCTGCCAGGTTAAAGTGTTCCAGTTCCAGAGCTGAGGAGATTACCCATTACACTGTGTTTATGATTGATAGAAGCACCTGATTCTCTACGTATTAACAGCAGGTTATTGGGGGCTGAATTGCTTTATGATCAGGCCAAAAAGCTTTTACAGGTGTCCTCCACTTTATACCATACGCTCAGATTGAGCAATTTTCCTTAGAGCACATGAAAGCATTTGAGTTCCTCACAGCTAGAAAGAAGAACTTACTGCTTTCTGTCTCTGACCTGATATAAAACCAAAACTGCTAACTTTTCGTTCCCAGGGGCATTTGCAGATTTTATTCACAAGTTTGAAAACTAAGATTATGAAACAAAGTAAACTGCAGGAAACAAAGCACCCTTTAGTTTGCTGCTCTATCCTGAGTGACACAGATCAGGGTTCTGAAAGAAAAAGGCCCAAAGACGTCGCCATCTTAGCTGTATACACACATGCACACACGTGGAGATGATTGACTCACAGCTTTAACCCAGCAGCTCCTAACAACAGGGTCACAAGGCAGCAGAAGAGGATCACTGAAACAACAGCAGGTACAAACACCCTACAGCACACAATCCATGCACACACTGTTACATCAGCTGAGTCATACATAAAGTATTCCAGCTTGGCTCGGAAACTGAAACAAATTCTAAGACAACAAAAGCTTTAAAATAAGTTTAAAGTTGTAAAATCTTTACAGGAAACTTAAGAAACACAGAAAGAGAGAGAGGGAAGTGAGAGTGATACAAAGCAGAAATCCTAAGCAGGATATCGGAGCAGATGGGATGTTGGTGAGGAGGAGAAGAGGAAGGAGAAGCACACAGCGGTCAGTTGGGAGGATAGCTACCCCTATTGCTTCACAGCGCTCCGCTGCTTGGCCGCCTGCTTTGGGAGTGTTACTCCACCTCCATGAGAGACAGGTACAGCAGGGCACTGAGCATGGAGGCCGGCCTCCTCTGCACACACACACACAGACGGACACACAAACACACACACACACACTGAGCCAAGGCCGCAAACAGTAGAAGTGAGGAGGGTGGAGCTAAAACAGGTACTTTAAGTGAGTGTGTAGGTCCAGGGGTGGATCCTACAAGAACTTCAGTGGCAAGTTTCCTTCTAAGTCAAATACAAAAACATAAAAAATGTACAACTTGATTCAGTTCATTATAAAGTAAAATTTCTAAACATTACGTAAACATTACGTACATACACATGACCTGGGTATTAACTTATTCTTTTGGGCCCATTTATTTTATCCAACAGCTGTGGCTGCAGGGACCTCTATTTAGAAAAAAATCGCTGGTGTTGGGCCAAAATCTCATATCTCCTTTTTCCTTTTTTTTCTTTAAAAAAATCAGTGTTTTCAGTCACCTGTCTGTGGATTTACAAGATTTAAAGCAATAAAAAGTGTAAAAAAGATGCTTTTAAAAATTCAGAGTTTTCTTACATGCACTGAAAAGTGGTGATTTTTGGACATAGGAGGCTTTGGCCTGATAGGATTAATCAGAAACATTTAAATACTGTTTCTCATTTCTCACTTGAAAAATCAGTCCATGTCTGAGGTCCCATGCCCCATTTCCATTGTCTTTGACATGTCAGAATCTCCTGTGAGAATAACGTCCCTTAAAAACTCCTTGGTTGGTCTTATTTACCATTAAACCAGGTGTATAAAACACACTTTTGAGACCTGTTTTGAATCTCAAAGTGACCAGTTACCACAGTTACATTCAGAGACATGCACTGTCGTGACCACAAGTCCAGCTGCCACCATCAATCACTGCAAGCGACTGCTTTACTGTAAAGCTGCAGCACAGACCAGGCTTTATAGCATCTTTTATCCCTCAGAAATCCATAATTCTGCACATAAAAAGGTAACATACAGTGAAGTAAAAAAGCATCATTGAGAGCAATGACAATTTGTGTTGTTTATGATAATGAGGAGGAGGCTATAGTTGCAGTGCAAGCCAGAAAACAATGGCTGCCAGGGGAACACCCGGATGTAGCTACAGCAGCTGTTTTATCTAAACTGGACAACATTTCTGCATGGTGAAAAAAGAAAATTGTAAAAGAGCTAAACACAGCTACGAAGAAACTGCCAAAACAATGGAAATCAATACCCAGTAAGAAGGAAAATATATACTATTTCTTTAGGTTAAACCCTCCAATACTAGAAATTTGGAATAGATACCTTATGAAAGATCTCCCAGATTTTTACTATGGCCCTTCAAGGGGCCAGATCGCTAGGTTGAAACCACCATAACAAAACCCTTTGACAGTATGAAACTGTTACTCCACCTCTTCTGTAATATGTCACACTTGGATTTGTCTGTATTAGTATCATGCACAATATTTGTCTTCTTTAAACTTTTCTCAATACAACAAAGAAGCTGCAGTGCTAATCTACTATTCCTAAAGGAGAGTAGAAGAGAGGGCTGATGGGAGAAGTAGTTCTGTGGGTTTGAAGGAGTTTCTGCTTAGAGTTGCAGAAATCATAGAAAAAAAAAGTCAGGAAACGTTCAGACAGGGGTCTGTAAACTTCCTCATGTTGTTGTCTCTGGGAGAATCTTCCTCTGAGTTACCACAAGAGTGATTTATGTCATGTCAGCACAAGACTACGAGTGTGTGGTGTGAGTATAGTCGGGCATGCGCTCTTGTTTTCTGTTGGTACATAACAACGGCGAACATGTTCCTAGCATGGCTTAACTTAAGCAAACAACACACACCTTCCTGGGCAGTCAAGAGAGCAGATAGAGAGACGACTGAGAGGAAGAATAGCCACGCAAGAGAACAAAATCTGCTAAGAAAATATCTGGCTGAAATATACACCCCCCCCCCAAATGCTCAGAAAGGAGGGAGTGAGGGACAGAGAGAGCAGACGGGGTGAGAGGGAGAGAGAGATGAAAGTCACAGTGTGTGGTCAGCAGTACGCTGAGTTTCAGCTGCTATTGAAACCAGCCATACTCCTTAACGACTGAGTAAACAGCAGAGAAGAAAGTCTTTTTAGCATAAAGACCTGAGAGTGATGACTAAAGCAAAGAGAGGAGATTAAAGTGCACCTGATAGAAAGATATATGTGAAGTGTAGTCAACCAGCAATATTACTTTCTAAATGATTAGTAAGTCCAACACAAATACCATACAATAACAGGAAAAAGGTGTTTCTCTAAAGGTGTGGGTGTTTAAACATGCATGAAAAGGTGTGTGCATTTTTTATCATTATGTCTGTGTGCCAGAGCATTAAAAGTGCAAATTTTGGCGAGCAGGATCACGGATCATGGCCATTCTTTTATCCAAAGGGTCAATCTAAATCAAAGATTAACTGTCAGTCATTAGTGAGAGCCAATCAGGACCCAGATACCTTTCAGAGGGGTCAGGTGTTCCAGTGAGCGCACAGCAGCTCCATCAGGTCAACAGTTAATCTTTGAAGCCAACACGAAAAAACGCAAGATAGAGGCAAAACATTGACTGTCCGTCATCACTTAATCATTACGCATGTTCTCTGAATCATTTGTCAGACACAAAATAAATGAATAAAGAAATCTGCATCTTTAAGTTTAATATGAATTTTTGGATATTGTTTGCTCATTTTTTAAGGATAAAACTGAAAAAGAAGAAATAAAATATGTTAGATAATGAGGATGACCTCCCACATCGTTATCTTTGTCAATGAATAACATTTAAAGACCAAACTGGGTCAAACCATCACTGTGATTAAGCACAAAGAGCATCATTTACTGATTAATTTGGGGTGCCCTTGTACAGAAGCAGCCTGAGATTACATCTGTGGGTCCTTTACCACATCATTCCTCACTCCGTCTCCTCTGACAGTATCGACTGTCCTGTCTCAATATCGACATTAATGCTCAAAAGTAAATAATAAACATTGATTTAAAATGAATTTATAAAAACAAATACTATGTATTATAAGTCTAAGTATATTATTAAAACAGTTGTATATCTGTTTCTTACAAATATTATTAAAACAACAAGAATTTTTGCATTGTCAGGGTTGGCGATATTGTTAGCAACAGACTGCTGTAAAATTTGATGTATTTGATTCACTTTGAATCTTTTTTTTTTCACTTCAGAGTAGTGTGCATCCAACATACCAACAAAAAATACAGAGAGGAGTATTTTTATGGCTTTATTAGCACAGCCATAGAGCTGAAATGGAATGACGCCTTTTTATGACTATGCTGCCAAAGTACAATTCTTCTCACTTACCGGAGCACCACATTCTATCAAATTTTCGTCCCATTTGCTTGAAAGTGCAGTGTGTAATATTTAGCTTGGTAGCATTTAGCAGAACAAACCTGGTAAGGCCTGTAAGCCTTTTTCATATAGGAAGGGCCCCTCCATCTTGAATATTGGCATTTTGCATGTTTCTACAGCACCACAGCATTTTTTCCTTAATACCAATGATAGCCACAGTTACTACTAGAAGTGGGCAATGAAATCTAGAATCTGACTGTCAGATGTGGTTAATAATCCCAATTTTACACACTGCACCTTTAAGAAGATGAGTTTCTGACATGAACCAAGGAACTCATCTCTGTAGTTTCAGTGTCCTCTGTTTTAGGGGAGCAACTAAGTCGAGGGTGATTTTCTGTGAATCTGAGAGCTAAGAAGGACTGACGCTAATATTAGAGCTATCAAATGGATTACATTAAAATACTAAATCTAAAGCAGCAGGGATAGCTTCCTTAAATTTAGCTACAGCGCTCAGTTAAGCTTCTAAAGAATACGGTTCAATGTTGTGGAGTAAGATCTAACAAGGGGATATTGAAAGGAATCAGGAAATTATCCGATAAAAAGGGACTCTCTGGGAAACAATGCTTAATTATTGATCTTAAGGTGTGGTTAAAGAGGTGAGTAGCAAATATAATTTGATAATGACATGAAAGCAAAGCTAAGTTTATCTTTTTTAAAACTCTTGTGGATGCTGAAGTCTCCTACAATAATTAATTTATTTGTGCTAAGGACTAAGTTAGAAAGGAATTCTGAGAATTCAGATAAAAACTCAGTAAGGACCAGGAGGGTGGTAAACTAAATTGGATGAGAACATTTTAGAATAAGGCTTTCAAACGATTTACAATTCAGTCTTGGTTTAAGGTGGATTAGGTGGGATTAAATCTCATGGTGTATGAGTATCAGTATGACTGAGGGAAGCTGAAGTGGGGCTAAATAAACAAAGATTGATTGATAAGGAGTCTAATGAAACCCTACAAATGGTCAAATATTCATCTATTTGGGGTCCAGTCCAGTCATTAAAACCATTTCATAAGCATTTGGGGAGTTTCTCATAATAAGGGAGAAAATCTGTTAAAAAAAGTCATTTATGTTTCGTGCTGCAAGTGGTCCCAGAATGGTTTGCAAGTAGCTCACAGTGCAAACCAGGGAAGGCTCGATTAACAGCTTTTCTCCATTACTGAGAGAAATTAATAGTGAAACCAAAACGTCAGTTTACTGTAAATGCATCACATGGAGCTCCAGTTTTAATGAACACTGCTTTCAATTCAAAACAGGAAGTAAACAGTGGAGATGTGCAGAGCCATTATATCCCTAAATCATAACATGCAGATTGTAAATCACCTTTAATGTATTTTAAGGAACACACACACTTCTGATTTACAGGAGAAATCACAATAGAGCGCTGTTAAACGACCTTGTTGTCTGAGAAAAACTGGTTCCTTTAAGTCCAGGGTCACACCAGGCACACATAAACACTATAATCAGCCACATAGTCAAAAAATGTGAATAAGCAGGAATAAAGTCAGTGATAAAGCCATGCTGGTAATCAGTATCTTAGTGCGAGCCTGTTTGGCTGCCATCTATTATTACAAGTCATCCATATAAGTCAATAAGTAGCGTGTCACAAGACAAGAGGTCCTGCTGTTCACTTCTGCAGAGCGATACGACCTTTAGGAGTACACCACACTGTTTAATCTCACACTGTTCTTTCCAGGAAGACGTTCCTCTCAGACTAAACCAACAAACTACTTGACTCGTATAAAAATACAACTTACAACAGGATTTTTGTAACTCCAACTAGGCCGCTGATACAACCTGTGTCAGAGAAATACTATTTGATGACTCATAACCTTGTGATTTAAAGCCTAATTTATCAGAAAGAGGATAATTTGGCCTAAAAAGAATCCCAGTCAAACGCTGTGTGTTTCGCTCATGTACTTTATTAGTCAGCTGCAACAAACGGCCACAATCAGGTGAAACCTTGAATCTGAGAGAGGAGAAGTGAGAACTGTGTCTGACCCTTCAGAAAGCATGATGTCCTCATGCTGCGGTTCACAGAACTCTACTGTCAGCACGCAGACCTCAGCAGGATGAGGAGTTATATCACAGTGAGGGAAGTTGTGCTGTCCTCGTGTCCTCAGATATCTGCTATTTTCCTTACATCTTTAAACAATGCGACTACACACTTAAGCACAGTTTTCATTATTATAAAACTAAAAAACAACAGAAAACATAACTGCTTTCCTTATTCATTTCCTGCATACTTCTTGAATAACTGATCAATAACTTGGTCGTAAAATACCAGCGAGTTTTTCTCTACTTGTAGCTACAGTTCCCTACTCCCAGCCTAATTTATCACAGTTCTTTCATGACATTTACGGGAACAGCTTCTTTAATTGTTGCATGGTGGTGCAAGACAGTTTCTAGTTTGAATCCCAGTTGGGCCTTTCTATGTGGAGTTTTCATGTTCTCCTGCACTCCATAGACATGTTTTTAAGGTTAGATGGTGAGTCTAAATTGGTGTGAATGTGAGCATGCCTGGTTGTTTTTGTTTTTTTTTTCATATCTCAGCTCTGTGATTGGCTAATGATTGGTCCAGGGTGTAACCCTGCCTTTTGTTCAATGACAGCTGGGATCAACTCCAGCAACCCCGAAGAGGACAAGTGGAATAGATAACAGATGAATACATAGAGCTTTGATAACAAAAGAGGGCATAACAACAATTTTTTAAAAATGATGAATTATGAATGGTGAATAATTTTTAGAGCAGTGGTTTTCAACCTGGAGTCTGGCAAATCTGGGGGTGCCAATGATCTCAGGGCACAGACTAAGCAGGAATAAGCAGACAGGGTGCGGGTCATGTCTGCTCTGAGGTTGTCAAAATGAGATGTACATATATTTTTTAAAAATCATGATTACAAACATAACAGTGCAGGGCCACCATAAAAGATTTAAAAAATAAAAGGAATAGCGAATTTTTGAGAAAAATATGAAATTTTTGAGGTAAAGTTGTATATCTACAAGAAAAACCGTTGTAAACATCGTACATTTTGACATTATAATCTTGAAAGTTTCAATATTTTAAAATCCCAAATTCACGACATTGCTAAGTCAAAAATTCATGAGAAACCAAACTGATTGTTGGATGATCCCAGTTTTCAGAAACATCTCTTTCAAACGTTCAGATGACAATGATAATGTGATGATTCTGAGATACGTCCTTAGAGCTCAGTCCTAGTAAGAAGTGCTCTTTGATTAGGCTCTCAGCTGCAGGAAAACAACTTCATATGATCTGATTTTCTACCAGAATTCAGCAATCAGCTATCAACTTTATAACCTCAAAAAATCCAAGTTTTGGTTTACATAAATTAACAGCTTTAAAGGTAGAAGATTTCAAGTTTTTTTCTTGTAAATTGACATCTTTTTAAACTTAAAAAAATATTTATATAATAATAATATAATAATATTATATTATTATTATATTATTATTTATATAATAATAATATAATAATAATAAAATATAATATAATTTTATCTAAAATTAAGATCTTCTTTTTTAGCCCTTTTTTGCTCTTCTTGCTCTATTCCTGCTCATTTTCACATCTTTACATTTCAGTGTGTATTGCATAGTATTCATTTCCATTTCAGTATGAGCTCTGGATTGATTTTTAATGTAAATTTTGTGTATATTGTTCTTTATATTGTGTTATTTTTAATTGTGTTTGACTTTTTTATTCCATCTTTGTGCAGTTGTCCTTGTTTAAGTTCTCCAATTGACAGATAAGTATTTCCAAATATTTAAGCCACATTATCAGACATGTCAATACAAACATCTTGTAAAATTTAAAAAATAAAGCCTGTATTGTAAGTAGTAAGTTCAGATGTCAGCCAGTGGGGTAAGGAACTTTTGCTTGTTGCCTGGACATAAGCGGTAGCAACTGATTCAGAAAGTACTTCTCATTTTAACACCTTACAAGTAAAACTGGCTTGCTGTTTCATAAACCATACCTGTTTGTCAGGGGTTGTCCAGAAACACAGTTGTTATAAATGCTATGTTGTTCTGCTAGATTATTAGATAAACAACCTTATGAGAAGCAGGTTTTGCTTTATGTCAGTGTTCACTTAAAATGAAACCTAAAAGTCTTTACACACTTCCATTTCTTCTGTCAGTCCACTTCTTTACTACTTTAGTCACTTCTACATTTTCAGTGGTTTGTTTTTTTTTTCATGCAGCAGATTTATAGCTTTGACTCCTGAAGCATCTTCAATAAAATAGAATAAGTCCTGGATCAATTACCTGTTAATTAAGAGCTTCCTAAATCAAATTTTGACATAATTAGGATATAATCTATTTCTAAAATCTTACAACCCTATTCTTTGATCCTGACCACCTCTGTCTTTTGTAACTTTCCTCCCCTTTCTCTCCTCTCCCATCCATGTACCTGTCACCTTCATTCCTCTGGTTCACTCGAGCTCAAAGGAGAGCGGCAGGGAGGGAGGGGAAATGAGGAAAGTGTGGAGAGGAGGGCAAGCTGACGGGCTTGGGGGAGAAGAAGAAGAAGGGTGAGGAAGAGGGAGAGAAAGTGTGTGGGGGTTTGAAGAGGAGAAAAATCAGATGTAGAGGAGCAAATGAGGCTAAAGCAGAGAGCTACTCAGGCCTCCCTCAGCGCTACAAAGCCCCTTGGATTGAAACTGGCCTGAAGAATTTAAGGTCATCAGGAGTGTGTAAGTGACCGCCGTCGACCCACCCCAACTTCAACGCTGAGGGATGATTCCAGTTCATTTACTCTGAGAGCCCCCCTGACTTCAGGACTTTCATATTTGTCAACTCAAAACACGGCCATTTCAAACATTTGCAATGATCAAGTAAAAGGAGATGCAAATTTACATTTTAACTCAATAAGTATACTGGTACTGAAACTGTGATATGTATTCAGTCAGAACAGATGCAGTTCTCAACTGGCCACCTCCTAATGAGAAATCACAACTCAAATTTTTCCAAATATTTAACATCTTAAATCAGGGATGCACAATATCGGCCTGATATCAGTATCGGCAGATATCAAAATTTCTGTTGATATTTGAGTTGATATTTTGGGTGTGAATATCAGCATACATAGACTGCACGTTTTTGCCATTCGTACAAATAAGTTTATAAAGTTTTAGGCTGGACCAACAGACCTTTTTCTCTAATCATTCTCCACTGTTTCATTTCAAAGAGTGTATTAAGTGCTCAAGTTTGTTCTTTGTTCATCCTTAAACATTAAAAAGTGTTCTGAAATTCATATTTGAATATCCGTATCAATATCTGTATCAGCTAAAATGTAAATATCAGCATGTCGGCAAATAATCCAATATTATGCATCCCTAACTTAAACATTTTTAATTAAAAATAGTTTTGACCATAAGAGTTGGGGCAAATTAAATATGTTTTGAAAAGCACATCATTACAGAAGAACAAGTATGCAAACATTTGAATTTACCTCATTTTTTCCCAAGACGGCATAGAAATTTGGCAATTTCTCAAGGAATTTCCTTGAATTATCGCGGGAAAACCAGCTTAATGATTAGATGGATAATTTGAAATCTTAAGATAAAGACTGAATTGACCTGCTCTTACAAGAAAACCTAAATTGATGTTCTATATGCCCATATAACATTTACACATCATAAACTTTTTGCTGCATACTGTTTTTCCTGGTACCAGTTCCTGACCCACTGGAAACATTTTCGCAACCAACCAGTTGAGAACCACTTGGCTTGAAATGTAAAGCAGGACAGGATAGAGAGGTCAACTGAGCATTGCCACATATGTGCCCTCACACAGTCACATAGTCATTACTAATCATAAGAGCAGCTTTAGCTTTAGCTTTAGCCCAAAGGGGCTTTGTGTCCTTCGGCAAACACATTCCTCAGGCTAATCAGCTAGCCTGTTCAAGGCCACGGCAGACTTTGTTTCAGATAATTACTATTGGCGTTGACAGTGTCACAGACTCATGATAAAGCCTTAGTGGCCCCCTGTGAGTGCACGTTTGTATGAAGACAAACCAGGAAGGTTTCAGGTGATATTCTGTGGCTGATGTTTGATACTCTAAAATTAAAAACACTTGCTTAAATTCCTTTTTTCTTCTAACATCCTTCACACCAAACAGGCTTAGAAAGAAGTTTACCTTCTGACACACTTTTATAATCAAACAACGGTCCTCCCTGTCAGCAAACAGGCTCTGGAGAACCTGTGTCACACTCACACAATGGAACAATCAAAGAAACGTGCAACTGAAATAACACTTATGTTAGCACAGTTTTGTTTCTATGTACATTTGAACAACTCTTATGTCTTACAGATCATGAAATCTGTAATATTCTTTTCTCTTCACAGCCAGGAACAAACAATAATCGGCTCCAGATCTCCTGATTCCCTGGTATCTGTCAATGTCTCACACATAAAACACACGTTCAAGCACACATGAACACACAACAAACAGCTCACCTAACCGGGGCAAAAGTCCACATATTATATGATGAACAACCCGGAAGTCTGCAGTTATAATACTCGCCCTTCCATTTAGTCACTGAAGCATTTTTATCCCCCACCCTTAACACACACACATTTACACACACACACAGTACCAGGCCACTCCACTGGTTCCACTGGTTTCATTGTAAGGAGGTCTTGATCTCTATTGCAATCACTGATTGGTTTAAGTGCCTTTTGTTTCCAATCATTTTTTGGCTCTGATGAAACAGGTAAGTTTTGTAAACTCAAACTTAGAAAATAAATCATCCTTTAAGAGAAGGGAAAATAGGCAAAAAAAAGGTGTTTAATTTAAGGTGTAAGAAAGGTATAAAGATTTAAACCATTCCTAAAAAGAGCCCAGACAAACTAGGAAGTGTTAAGACACCTTGCTGGGAAAAACCACAACATTTTAAGAAGTCTGAGCTTAAAAGCTGTAAAGTCTAAAACAAAAATTTGGATTTTAAGAGTTAAAAATGATGTCTCAGTCACAGAGTCAAACAATGCCAAGTAGAAGAAGTTTCATGAAGACCAAATCAAGTTATGACACCGGTACACAGACCTAAAAAAAACAACAGAAACACACGTGCCAGTTGACATCAACACTGTACCTGTACGCCAACCTGAGGAGCGCTGATACCAACGAGCAAGCCGAGAAGATGCAGCAAGTGTATGTCAGCTTTTTAAAGTCACTTTGCACATTCACACTACTCTGAAACGCCACTTTCCTCTGATGGTGACAGGCTGCAGCTCTACGACACTCTCCTTGCCTGCCTGTGAGTGAGTGTGGAGGAAAGCAAAGGTGGTTTAGTGTTTACTCATTCTCATTTACCAGACAGGAGAGAGAGAGAGAGAGAGAGGTGGGGCCACTCAGGACAGGTAACCCCCCCCCATCCCCACCCCACCACCTTTCTTCAGTCTCACTCTCCTGCAGCTGATAAGGAATAAGACAAAAGAGAGGGTGAGGGATAAAAGAGCAGAGGGTGTGTGCAAAAAAGGTGATGATTGACCACAATGAGGGAAAAGTCATGAGCTGTGTTGTTGTTGAGTATTTAAAGAAATGCCATGTGAATAAGGGTTTACTTCTTGTTATTGACCACAGTCAAAATAGTTCTAAACAGTTTCTTTCGGGTCTTTGGTGTTTTCTCTTATAAGAAAAAAAAAATGATTTGAGCCAATAAGCTTAAATAAGCACGTTCATGTGTTTGAAAAATATCAGTATTTATAAGCCAAAGTTTAGTGTCTAAGCGTGAACTATGGTTGCCTACAGCACTGTGAATAGTCATTTTAAATGTTAGATAAAGTTGAATTATCGTGTAAGTCTGACTAAAAACTTCTAAAATGCATGATAACATGTTAGGCTGACAGAAATCAGACATATTGACTTTCTTAAAGCTGAATACACCTATATATCGCAGTTGGAGATTGATACACTCATATACAGGTACATCTCAAAAAATTTGAATATCATGAAAAAGTTCAATGTTTTTTGTCACTCCTTTCTGAAAGAGAAAACCATATATTATATAGACTCATTACACATAGAGTGAAATATTTCAAGCCTTTATTTCTTGAAATATTGATGATTATGGCTTACAGATAAGAAAACCCAGAATTCAGTGTCTCGAAAAATTAGAATATTACATAAGATCAATAAAAAAAGGATATTTTAAACAGAAATGTCAGGCTTCTGAAAAGTGTGTTGATTTCTATGCCCTCAATACTTGGTTGGGCCTCCTTTTGCATGAATTATTGCATCAATGAGGTGTGGCATGGAGGCGATCAGCCTGTGGCACTGCTCAGGTGTAATGGAAGCCCAGGTTGCTTTGATAGCGGTCATCCGCAATTTTGGGTCTGGTGTGTCTCATCTACCTCTTGACAATACCCCATAGATTCTCTATGGGGTTCAGGTCAGGCCAGTTCGCTGGCCAATCAAGCACAGTAACACCATGGTCACCGAACCAGCTTTGGTACCTTTGGCACTGTGAGCAGGTGCCAAGTCCTGCTGGAAAATGAAATCAGCATCTCCATGAAGCTTGTCGGCAGAAGGAAGCATGAAGTGCTCTAAAATGTCCTGCTAGATGGCTGCGTTGATTGTAGACTTCAGAAATCACAGTGGACCAACACCAGCAGATGCCATGGCAGCCCAAATCATCACTGACTGTGGAAACTTCACACTGGACTTCAAGCAACGTGAATTCTGTGCCTCTCCACTCTTCCTCCAGACTCTGGGACCTAGAAGAGTGGAGAGGCACGGAATCCACGTTGCTTGAAGTTCAGTATGAAGTCCAATTCTATCTCCTGATTATATACTGGGACAAGAATAGCAGACATTATATAGCCTATTCAAGCTGTAAGCACTGAATTATTACCGTGTCATCATTTTCATGCTATGAATTACCTCCAAAGCTGTCTGCCCTCCATCCAAAAGAAAATCTTCATGAGAGACATGTGTGAATGACAATTGTTAAAATTTCACCGGCAGACTATCCTGAAATTACCTAGAGATGATCAAGAGTGCTTCTGTGAAAACAGCCTTAGTGTTGATCATTACTGTGTGACTGAAGGATATTTTCTGATTTTGAGGTTTGCTGTGGTGTTTTTAAGTGTGGCAAGCGTGGTGGGTTTACTTTTAACCGTGTCCACTGACTTAGTTTATATGTGTGCATACTAACGTGCAAATTAGCATTAAAAATCACTATAAAGACAAAGCATAGGTCACTTTACTGGAAGTATTTCAAAGGAATGGATGAATCAAAAGTGATCAGCATTAATCCTCTGAGATACCCCATGAAAAAATGGCAGACTGTCCAAACTGTAGATGATCAAAAAGCACTACGTTCATTAAACTACAGTGATCTGTTGTTTAAGCTTTTAGTGCAGTTGTGGGCAACTGGTGGCCCAGGGGCTAAATGTGGCCCTCCTCCGCACTCAATAGTCCACGAGTCAATTCTAAATTTCAAGAAATCATAAACACGAAGAAAACATGATAAAAATCTGGCATGAAAACATGAAAAATAGACAAAAATATGAACTATCTTTGATTACTCGTATATCTTTCATTATTAACGGGAAATTTTAGAGGTTATAATCTGCAATTATTGCTTTTATCTGCATTATTAAAGGCATTGTATAAGACAGGTAGATATGCAAGTAAAATAATAAGAATTACGCTCAATGCATTTAGAAGCAGTTTGAATCGGTGTTGGTTCTGTGTTTAGCTGAGTGAATTAAGTTTTTGCATTTAAATGGTTTAAAAGATTGGGATAAATGCTATAAGTTTGTTCTGTACACACAATTAGAATAAGTATTTAGAATCATTCATTGTAGTACCCTGCAATTTGTGAGGAAAAAAAGTCTCTCCATCAGTGAGCATTGAACAAATGTGACTCTCTTTGCCACCAAAATTGCTCATTCTTGTTTGAGGGTTTGTCTTTTGGTGAGTTCTCAAAATGTTTAATTATGTTCTCTATTTCTTCTTTTGTATCTTCAGGCATAGAAAATATAGAAGGCCAGTAGGAGGCTAGTCAGAAAATATAAGTCAGAGGAGATGAATTTCCCAGCCTGAGGCCTTTTAAAATAAACCTGTTAAAAGCTGACTTTGAAAGGTTTAAATGTGACAACAGGATATTTTTTGCTGGTCTACAGAGTAATCAAAGTAGCTTATCAATGTGATAGCCAATGGCTTCCTTGATTTCAGGCTCAAGTTCAATCAAGTTTGCTTCTACAGACCAGTCAAAGCCTTTTTAAACAGACTTATTTTGATCATCCAGGTGTTAATGAGGCCTGACACCTTAATGATCAATGATGATTCAGTTTGGACTGACAAGTGATGAAAACCTTTTTTGAGGCTACATGGGGCAAAAGTCACTCAGTGGAGATAAAGCGAATACAATCTAGACTAAAGCTGTCACATTCCAGTCATATTTACCAGAAACACACAGACACAAAAGGAAGGAGACAAGTTGACAATGTGTGGTGGTGTGCATAACCTTAAACAACCCTTAAAGAGAACGGGGGTCTGTGTAAGCTTATCTGACGGGGTGCTGTTTCACTCCTTAAGCACAGGAGTGTGTTTGTGTTTGTGTGAGTGCTATAGCACAAGTGACACATTAACCAATGACTCTGTTAATGAAGGACAAGCAATCACAGATTCTCACCATTTTGGCAACACACACCTCTACACACCTGTAGATAGCCAGTTCAAAGTTCACAGATGAAGAAATCTCCAAACAGGGTGTAATAATGTTGGAGTGAAGGCCGCACACAGCCATAAATGTATTTTAAAGGTGGAGGACAGTGTGATTCAAAGACTGAGATTGCTTTATTACTGAAACACTCAAACACATAATCTCTTTCTCTTAGACACACACATATCAAGACAAGTGAAGACAAGTTTATTTGTAAAGCTTACTATCACATACACGTCTCTCAAGCATTGAAGGTTTCCAGTCCTGTTTTTTTATTTTTTGACAAGGACAAGTGTATTTAAAAAGAGTAAAACACAAGAATTAAAATAACTCTTATCGAGTTATGGTTAACTGACAAAAGGCCCAGCAATGTGGCTCAGTATAGAAGGAGCATTTTGGAGAGGCAGAGTCTCTCAGAAGTAAAGACGAGCAGAGATTCACCAATCTGCGAAAAAACTGTATCTAAAAATTTCAGTTTTTTCGGAAATGTTTCTCACTGGAAACTGTAAAGACTTTGAATACCCAAACTTCAGTGAACCTGAATCACTGTGCAAAGGGACAAGGCTGAACGTCAGCACAAGATGCTTGTGATCTTAGGGCCCTCATGCAGCACTACATTAAAAACAGGCCTAATTCTGCACTGAAAATCACAGCATGGACTCAGAAACACTTCCAGAAGTCATTTTTTGTCAACAAAGATCCACAAATGCAAGTTAAAGCTGTATCATGCAAAGAAGATATATGTGAACACAGTCCAAATGCCACCGCTTTCTCTGGGCCAAAGCTGATTTAAAATGGACTGAGGAAAAATTGAAAACTATTCTGTGGTCAGATAAATCAAAACTTGAGATTCTTTTTGGAAACCATGGGCGCCGTGTCCTGCAGACTAAAGAGGAGCGGGACTATGCAGCTTACCAGTGTAATGCTCAAACACCTGCATCTCCAATGATATGGAATTACATTAGTGCCTTTGAAGTGGGCAGCTTACACCTCTGGAAAGATGTTATCAATGCTGAAAAGTAGGTGTTGGTTTTAGAGCAACATATGTTTCCATCCAGAGGATGTCACTTTCAGGGAAGGCACTGCATATTTCAGAAAGACAATGCTAAACCACATACAGTATAAATTTGCAGTAGAAGAGTCCAGGTGTTGAACTGGCCTGTCTGCAGTCCAGACCTTTCCACATCATAAAATAAAAAATACAGCCAGGACTGCTGAGCAGCTAGAATGCTGCATCAGACAAAAATGAGACAGCATTCCTCTCCCATAAACTCCAGCAACTGTTCTCATTTCCCAGACATTTACAGACTGTTGTCTGAGGGGATGCAACACAATGGAAATCATGGCCCTGTCCCTACTTTTTTAAGATGTGTTGCTGCCAGTGGTAAAATGTCTCAACATCTGATATGGTGTTTAGGTCATAGTCAATATAAAATATGGGTTCATGAGAAAATCACTACATTCTGTTTTTTATATTTTGTACAACACTGCACTTTTTTTTTGGAATTGGGGTTTTATAACGACCCAAACTGCAGTGTCATTGTTGTCCCAGTGTGTCAGGAGAGAAAAACATTCACTTACAGTTCTTAGGAAAAAACTGTCCTAAAATCCCTCTAATGCAGTTTTCAAGAAGATGGTTATTTTATGAAATAACTTCAATAAAAACAGATGAATGTAGAATTAAATCATAGTTATTCTAAAAAAAATAAGAAATGAACTCTGTTTCACTTTCTGTGTTCTGACTTAAACAGGCCATGAAAGGGGAACTAGAACAACCTGTCCAAAGTCTTCACCTCATTTATTCAGTGATCTTATAGCGACAAAAAGGGGAGAATCAATGAATCAATCTAAATTTGTATAGAACCGTATCACTCATAATGGTGTAATATTGGTGTCCCCATCTGTTAATTCACATAGCATTATGGTGTTGCAGAAGCTTGACAAAGGATTGCTGAGCGGGAGCTCCACATACATGCACAACCACCTACTGTACATACAGTATGTTTCATTTCCTTTCTCAGTGGAGCGTTTATCTTTATTTTTAAAATGTTTTAGGGGGGTTGAATTTTTTTGCTAAGAGTTTTGCATATTTTGCATGGGTTGACTGATAGCTGAGTGCTTTGTAGCAATTTGTCAGGAGGCTTTAGGCTGCCTCAGCTCAACCTCTTTACCTGTTACTGGATTAAAATTCCCTCAAAACCATAGGCAGATGTCACTGAGACGATATCACTGATAATACTGTCAATGCATATAGAATCAGAGCAAAAAGTAAAAAGTAGCAGGCTGTTTCAGAACAATGCCGGTGTGATTTAGTCACAAGTCATGCTCTGAAGACAGCAGGACATGTTAAAGATGGCCATCAGCTCAGTGCTTCTAGACACAGAGACATGTGGTTACTGGCCTGACAGGTCTGAAATGAACCCGTACACAGGGTTCAACACAAACAGCTTTACAGTATAACAGTCAGAGAGAAGTGGTGTTAAAGGGTTTAAGAAGAGTAAAGAGAGTTTTTCTAAAATAAAATGAAAAATAGAACGTAAGACTACAATGGCTACAAAATGAAACCTGAAAAACAAAATCACTCGTATAAGGTTTTATTCTCACGTTCAAGAATTTCAAGTTTGTTGGCCGAGATATTTGTTTCTTTTCTAGATGCAGGTCTTTAAATATTTAGGATACTGCCACTTAAAATCTCACATTAATTAAAAACACAAAAAATTGTATTCATTTCCATGAAAAACTGCTAATGTGTGAAAAAGAACCATAGATTTACAAGCTAGTTTGAAAGTTTAACATCTGTCTGCTCTAACTCATATTAACATCAACTCTCTGGCCATCTTTTCAAGCTTGTCACTTACTGATTCATCAGGTAAAATGTTGAACTTTTGAAATAGTCAAAATTTTGCCACAGTAGTTTCCCCTGATCCCCAAACGGACTCCCATCAACAACCCAAGAGAGGGAGCAAAAACAATCTGGCATATGCGTGCATGAAGGGAAAAGTACACACAATACAAAGTGTGTGTGTCTGAGTTTAACAGAAGTTCTGACTTAAAATACCCAGACAGAGAAAAGACATTTGTGCCACCGAAGAGGGGTCTGTCACTTCCTCCTTTGAAGGGTCACGCTGTCATCCTGCAACTACAATCAACCAATCAGAGCATCCTGCCTATGATTAACAGTCATGACTCAGCACAAAAAGGGAGCCTTACACACACCACACACATTAAAGTCCAACGTTTTTTTCTTCCATCCTGATGAAAGAAGTTTCCCCTTTTGCCTAGAATTCAGTCAGCTGACACTGCAGTCATGTGGCGTGTCACCAACCAATGGCAGAACAGGTTCTTTGTGTGTTTAGGTGCTACAATCACTGCCAAGGTCAAGGAGACGAAGAAGGAGAGAGAGAGAGAGAGAGAAGTGTAACACTACAGCACATTAGCAGAGATAGAGTCATAACCACACAGCAGTCTTTTATTATCTGACCAGTAACCATTGTGACGTAAACATGGCCGACTGTCATCTTTTCTGTGGAACAACACCTACCATCATGTGACACTAGTTCAACCTCAGATGAAGTAATAGTTTATAACAGACCAAAATATGCTCAAACCAGAGTGGACGAACATAAAAAAAAACCTTTTCACAACTTGTGCCTTTATGGTGGCCTATTTAGTGCTTGATTGCATTGAAGTCCATTGTGGCAAACTCAGATTACTATTATTCATACACGTATGTGCTTTAATACAGTCATCTGTACGATTATAATGTGTAATAAGTAGGGTAAACAGTAATATTGCTTGCAAGTAAAATTGCCATTGATCCAATAAAATTTACTGAAAACAGTGAAAAGTATTTCAAGTGCACCGAATTGTTACTTTTGATTCCTAAAGGATCAGGGTTAAAAACTAACTTAAGTGCAAAAACAACAACTGACAAATCTCTAACAAGCTTCTTGTTTAATTTAGTAACTCTTAACAAGTGGGAATGGACCCTAAAGTGGGTTCAACTACCTCAAGTGAGTTATGAATGTCTGCCTGGAAAAGAAAAAACAGTGACGAATGTAGGTAACTAAAAAGTTACCTACATTTGTTAAGAGTCAACAGATTATCAGCCTTTCAGATTATTGTGACTGATGTTTGGCATTTGTCCGATTTTTGTTAATTCCATGATATTTTACTGACAATAAGTAAAACTGATTATCAAAAAATATGCTATTTTTGCTCCATTGCCAAGTTTGTCTTTCCCAGTGGTTTTATTTCCACTCTCCACAGTCTCACCCAAAGTCCTTGCAAACAATACAATCTGATTGGCTAGATGTCACATGAGCACTAGCCAAGAAAAACTTATACCTGGGTACCACTGACACAGTGAGTGTAAAGTATAACTTCCAATTTTTCCTGCTGCTGCTACTGTGTTGCTTTGTGCCTTTCTCATGCTAGAGCTAAATTAATAGTTTATCTTTTTTATCATGCAATTTTACTCTTGCCACATCAAGCACACTGTATGTATAAACGTATATTGGTTCTAAATATCAGTTATTGGTCTCATGAACTAATAACTGATAGCAGTATTGGCTCTAAAAAAACAATATCAGTCTACCCCTAAATTGATATTTCAAAATTGCGGAATAAAGTGAAGTAAAAACTATAAATGCATGTTCTCTTGTGGCTTTGACAATTTTAAACAAGTTGCTTTTATTCTGTCTCTTTCTACAACTAATATTTCATTCATTTTCCATTAAATAATTTTAAGTAGTTGACATTTTTTTTAGAAATTCTGGTTGAAATTTCTCATCAGCAAGGTGGCCCCGAGTCCAGAGGCTAGACCAGTTAAGATCCACTGATTTAATTAATTGAGCACATTTATAATAATCATCATGAAGGTATTCCTTTCCCTTTTGGGGAGATCAGCTGAGCCTGTTATTGTCTGTGATCATTCTAAGTTATTTCAACCTCTGATAGCAAATTTTTCACCCCACAATTAAAATTTCCTGTTCTGGGTTTCTTTAGACACTTTAAGATGATGTAATTGGACCACACATCAGATCCAAGTTTTTCCTTTGCTGTAGCTAATTCTGCACATGCATTGCTCATGGAGATTAATTTTGGGTTTTGTTGTAAATAATAGAAGAGAATAGAATAGAAACACCTTTTGCTACTGTAATCCCCCCATTTGTGAAGCTATAATGTGGTTCATTATGATCATAAAGTCACAAATTGTAGTTGCAACACCCATCTAGGTAAGCTTTATTGGCACTTTATCTAGTGGCAATTTAAAACCTGCAATTTACCTTACTACTCATATACTGGAAGGACAGTTTGTCAGGTACATTAACACATTCACACACGCAATTTCACACTAGGAAAGTGAGACAGGAAAATAAAAAAAGGCAGATAAAAGCTGAATGAACGATATGTGAAATTTAACATCAGATAACTTCTAAAAAATTTCATTCACACCAAATGGAGTGTAAGATAGGAAACAAATACATCCTGAGAAACTTTAACAGATCAGCTTATTGACTATGGACTCATGCCATTGAAAGACAATTGGACACTAAAAAGAGACGGATGATTTTTAAGACAGAGGATAAAAACATCCTCTTTAAAAACTGGTTGTAAAAGGAGTTATGGGATCAGAATGCGCATGTAAAACAGGGACGGATCACTGATCACACTAGTGTCTACAAAGGAGTCAAGTCCATGTGGCCCCATATTGGAATGCCTTTTAAAAATAAAGCTTAACACATCCCGCAATGATAGTATAAACCAGTTTTTACCTAAAGACACCCAAAAACACTCTATAAATGCTGTTTAAAAATAATCTCCCAAAACCTGAGGGGTTTTCTGGAAAACAAAAGACAAATCACAGAATTTCATTGTTTTTTTATAAGCTTTAACTTCTTGGCTTTAACTGTAAATATCTGCATTTGTTGTTCTATATCTAAACAATCAACATCCTCTTCTTCAAACATGGCCCTAAAACTCTGAACCTTGGCTACAAGGTCTACAGTCACATTGTAATCTGCATTGGTACCATTGTTTTTCTCTTTGTCTAACAAACTCCCATAGTCTGCCTCTACTTTTTTATTCATCAGCTTTTACACATAGAGGCTACAGAGGCTAACCCCAAAATATTTATGTGCATTTTAGTGAATCATGTTGCAGTTCATGGGTCAATTGTCTTACAAACAATAAAATCATCCAAAACATGCTAGTATGCATTGGGTCTTTAAGGTAGAAGCATGCCAGTGTCAAATCCAGGTGTAAAGGTATATACATAAAAACTTTGTGTCCAGCATGAATGGTTTAAGGAATCAAAGGACGTGTGGAGACAGCATTCAAACCAAAGGGTGATGCCACTGGGACCATTATTGTTTTAAATTCAACAGGTTCAAAATTAAAAAATTGCCTGACCCCTCACTCACAACCATAAGGCTCACATAGCTCTGAGATATTCTTATTAATAATAAACAGAATATCTGTTATAACAAGTCATGACGAACTTTAGCTAGTGACCCAGAGGGCTAAACTACCTGCATGAGTAAAGGTTAGGCTTGGCTGATGCCTTAATACAACTTATACTTCAGCAGCTTACTGCATATATCTCTGGTTTGGGTATGTATCTCTGTTTTTGTCTGGATAGTAGAGATTCGTCTGCCCTCAAAATGTTCAACAAGTGGCAGGGAAAAGGCATTATCATAATGAAGTTTGCTCTTGTGACCAATTAATTATTACACATTATTGGCTTTAGCACAATGTGATCTCAGTTGTTAAAGTCAGATTACGATTTGATCACCAAAGACGTCCTTTAAAACACACTGTTAGCAGAAGTACATGCACATGTGAGCCTTTGTGTGCATGTACAGCTACATTTTGTCACTTTTGTGAATGGGTTCACAGAGTCAGCCTTGGTCCGTGGAACATTCCATTCTAGCAGGGAGCAGGGGAGGCAGAGCATGTGCATGTGTGCATGCGTGAGGACTGTAGGAGTGCTGGTCTTTGTGTGTGTGTGTGTCGGGTCAAATGTTTTCATGAGATCCAGTTTAATAAAATAACCCGCTCACTTTTTCACACAAATAGACTCTGCTAAATAACGCTTGCATTTGCTGGACTTTGCTGCCAGAATGGAATCAACTACCACACACATCCAGCCACATACACACACACACCTTGCCTCTTGGCCTGCTGTCCAGACAACAAGCCCATTGTCCAAGCAACAGGTATGCATAGAAGAGCCTGTTTGCAAGTGGATGCTCAGTGTTAAAGGATGAGTCCTTAGTTTTCAGGCCTATTTTAAAGCAACAGTGGCACTAGCATGACAAATATAAACTAGTATCATTAATGATACTGTACCTCCTGTCCATACTTACATGTATTATTGACTAATTCTTAACATGACTCCAACTAGTGCAGTGATTCTTGATATGATCTCCCATCACTTACACTAGAATTAACTTATGAGACATCAGAAAAAAGAACAATCACTTTTACTAGACCTTTGGGCAAATAAGAAGTTAAAGAAACAGAGCTGAATTTAAAAAAATACAAACTATCCTTTTAGTCAAAGCACTCATAATTAAGTCTCAGGAGGAGGAGGAAGAAACTAGCAGTGAAATGAAGCATTATAACAGCATTAGTGCAGAAGCAGGTTGAAAGAAAGAAGGGGGGCAGGCTGCATATGAGGATCGGGTGGAGGGGAACAGGGGAAAGAGAGGTTACGCAGGAGTCAAAGGTTGGACCGCAGGAGGGGTTCTTTGGGGGAAGAAGGGTAGGAGGGCGACTGTTGATGCAGCCTTCACAGTGAGTGGACATCGAGTGTTTACACACTCAACAGTGTGCATCGTTCCTGCAATGAGAGACAGTTACACAATGTCTCATCACGTCGAGTCCCTTGCTTTATAAATTATCAGGTTTTCTTGCTGAAGTTTGGTGATAAGGGTATAGATTTGATTTAATTTGTCTGGGATTTAGTGGTGATTGAAACATTAAAAGATGGATTCTAATACTATTCTGGGTAAGTGCTGTAAAGTATTTTCTCAGAACTACGATCAGCTGAAGAAATATGACATCTGTTACAAAGAGGTGTGTTCAATTGTGAAAACAAGCCATTACACAGAAATTCTGATCCCACACCACATCAATGACACCACATGGGTCTTAGAGATTTCCCTGTATCAAACTGAATCATGATCTTTCCATACGAGAATACAGAATAATATATATATATAAATATATATATATATATATATATATATATATATATATATATATATATAAAATATGATCTGACTACATCTGTGCTTTTGAACAGCACTGACATTCATTACAAGATCACTGGATAAAACATTTAAAAATGGACCTACAGTGGTTTGTTTTTTGTGACTTTCAATCAAATAAAAACTATTTTTTCCAGACATATTTTATTACCTCCGCCAAGGAGGTTATGTGATTGGCAGGGTTTGTTAGTTAGTTAGTTAGTTAGTTTGTTAGCCACATAACTCAAAAAGTTATGGATGGATTTTGATGAAATTTTCAGGAAATGTCAGAAATGTACAAGGAAGAACTGATTAGATTTTGGGAGTGATCCAGATCACCGTCTGGATCCAGGAATTTTTTTTTAAAGGGTTCTTTACTATTGGGAGATAGGGCTAATGGCGGAGGTCTGCGCTCTCTGAGTGCTTTTCTAGTTATCTAGTTATCTAGCTCTAGTCACACCTGAGCTAAAGTCTTAACTTGAACCATCTGTTTCAAGTGTGAGTGCCACTTGTAAGACTGATATTGTCCAAAACAAAAATTTCTGTTGAAAACTCAATTTATGTAAAATTAATTCCTTTGAGACAAGGTTTTGTCTGTCTACAGTGATGAGAAGTTGAATGTGATATTGGAGATATCCTCACCAGATGCACCACAGTATTGGTCATCATTTCAAAATAACACATGCTTGAGGCCTCTGTGGTCTGTGTTGTGTCAACGATGAGGGCGGTCTGTCATGAGTAAAGGCAGTGGCAGTGTGACGTTATACAGGTGCTTAAACCTCTGATGAGGGAGCTCAGGCTGGTGGTTTGTGACTTTTAGATGACAGTGTATGACTTTGACACTGTAGAGGTTTGTTTGACATCCTTTACACCAGGAAGTTTTATTTGCCTTAACTAAACCTTCGGCATAAGGGGAGGGATCAAACAGAAAAGTATATATTTATAGTTTTTGTGAGGCTCATTTTGGACACACGTTGAGGACTTGTCAACAGCTAAATCCAAAAAAGTCACGGTCTGATAGCAATATAGATCAGGTGGGAGTGCAAATAACAAAATGAGTGATATGTTTCAGCAAATGGCAAAACTAGAATTTCTACTTTTTGGTCATATGTCTCTACTGACCAGTCAGGTTGAAGTTTGTGTCAATCAGGATTTCCAACAAAACAGCACCAAAAGAGCCCAGAGTAGACAAGACAAAAGACAACACAACTCTAACAGGACAGCAGGAGTGGGATGCTATTAAATGCTAGAGGTCACACAACAGTCATTACAGCAGGAATGTAGATTCAAGGCAGTATCTTTATTAGTACCTCAAAAAGAGCATTTTCTGTGCACGCAGGAGTTGTGAGGCACCTGATTCAGTCACTATCTGTGCCTCCATGCAGAACAAGAGATTGTCCGTTGTCCTTTCTCACCAAAGCAGAAAAGGTAAACTGCTTGCCCACTTGAGAGAAATAAGGTAAAGGGTGTAACCAGGAGGTGGCCATGCTCACCCTAGATATCTGATTGGCCACCCCAAAACTCTAAACTATGATTAATTATGTGCTTTGTCAGAGTTAAAACTTATACTTAATCAATTCTGGGTTGTCTAGCTGGCTGCTTGTAGATTTCACTTTGCTTTTTTTGGTACTTGAAATAGTGGATTCTGAAATCTTCCGACCAAAACCACACTGGCAAAAAAAAAAAAAAAAAAAAAAAAAAATCCAGGCCCAGAGCCTCAAGATGGTTTGAAAAATGTAAAAGGCTTTTAATTCATTGGGGTAGAAACATTAAAAATACACCAATGTGTATCTGCTTGTGCCTACTTCAAGGTGTAGTGTATTTTTTATCTTTCTAGTCCAATGAATTAAAAGCCTTTTACATTTTTCAAACCATCTTGAGTGCCTCGACCCGGATTATTTTTGCCAGTGTATTTTTGGCCACAAGTCTTCAGTCCCTTCCATAAATGTTATTCTTTCATGTGAGTTCAGGCCACCCTAGTTTAAATCGATGCCACAGTAGGACCACCTGAGTCAAAACAAAGTGGCTATCCCAGAATCAACCAGACGTTCTAAAATTCACTTTAGATAATAGAATATGGTGTTTGTGTGGGATTTGATTACTAAAGCTGACTTCGGTGCATGAGATTGGGGGTCTGAATCTGGGCACAATCAGTATCAGTGTGAATCCTTTGCAACGTCCTTACCACCGTGAACACCTGTCCATGCCTCAGATGTACATCGCCTTGGATAAAAGCATCTGCTACATGACATTGTAACAGTGAACAAGCAACCATCACCTGAGTACCTGGGCTGTGGGAGGAGAGTTCTGTTAAAAATCCAACCATTATATTTCAGTGCAAATGGACATTGGTGCCAAAATTCAAAGGCACCACCTGCATTAAAAACCAAGAGATCACATCCACAAAACAGGACAAAAAACGCCTGGAAAGTGTTTTTTGAAGACATTATGTTGTCAAAGCTAAGTTGGCCATTGTCCCCATCATTTTGCATTTAAAACTGTTTTTGAAAAATTGATTTTTATTTTAATCTCCTGTTCGACTAGAATTTCTTGAGATATCTTAGATGAAGAGGGGAGCTAACAAACCAGTCTTCTTTAGCATTCGAGTTTTTATCTTGGTTAACACCTAGCGTGCATTTTGTCCAAAGTTTCTACTAGTCACGTTATTTTCTTGTTGGCTTTTGGTTTAGAAACCTAAATTTTGGATATTTCCTTGCATTTAATAGCTCTGCCTACCTGTACATGCGATCCTAATTTCTACCTGTCTAGACCTCAGTGTTGGTCAGTGTTTGCCTGATCAGGAGGGTAGCTAAAGAGGGGGGTTGAAATGGAGGTGGAGGGGGAGGTAGAGGGGAAGAATGTGGCCATTGTGCTTTCCAGGTATGTGTGTTTGTTACAAACAGAAGAAAGAGGGAGAGAGGAGAGAGAGGCTGATCAGATCTTGTTACAGGTGTTTTATAAACAACACAATAGTGCTAACAGGTAACCTCCTCTCTCTCTCTGTACTTTCCTTTAGTCTGTAGCTTTAGATTTCTGCTGCACAGTTGCAGGATTAGGCTTGTGGCTTTGTCACACACACACAGTGAATCTTTGCTTCCCTGTCATGAGCATGAGGTGATCATGTGACAGTCATGTGACAGGGCCAAATACTACGTGTATATAATTCATGCCGTTTAAGCTCTTTCCCTTCCTTTTGCTGGAGCTTTGCTGAATAATACTTTCCTGTCAGTGTCCTGCTTTTAAAAACAGTTTGACCTTCGTATGAAGGGAAAAAATATTTTATTTTTCTTCCTGTTGCCGCCTGTTTCTCAAATGTTTTCTGTTTTCCTGTAACCAGATACCACTGAGGTCACGCTCGAGGAAAAGTCTAGATTCAAATTCCTGTCTTGGAAAAGTGTTTGTCCCTTTTTGCATTCGTGGAATGTGATACGGTGGGTTGAGAGATAAGTATCATTTTAAAAAATGTCTCACCTCCTGAACTGTCTTGCTCAATCAGCAATGAAACCACAACCACTTTCTGTCAAAAGACACCGACTGGTAGACTGACAGACATGTAGGTCTGTTAGAATAATAGCAATCCTGAACCAACCTATGTAACAGGTGTCTATTTTTAGTTTTGTTTTTGTATGAGCCGGTTCTGAGAAACCGTGTCATCAATTTATCAGGTCTGACAAGCAAGTCAGCACACACATAGACACACACGCACCTAATACTTCCAAAAATATTTAGAGTATTCACGAGGAAGTTGGTCATCACCATGTACTTCCCTGTTCTCCACCTCTACAGGTGTCATTGAAAAGAAAGTAAAAAAGAAGAGAAAGTAAATCTCTCATAACACAGCATCCCTGAGCTTTCAGTCTTATGTCTAGGGATGCACGGATGCATCACTTTAACATTAGTATTGATCTACATCGGCCCTTTTGACAAACATATACCAGTGGCAAATAATGTCAACTGATGTTGACAGCAGATGTTTAACTGTTGTACCAATCAAACTGAATGACAGTATTCAGCAAAGCTGACATCTGATATTCATTATTAGGCAGAGGATTTGACCTGCTGGACAAAATATGAACTGTTTTCATGGTCAAACATGAGAGAAAATGCTGGAACTGTGGGGGGTGTTACACCAAAAAAGTAATGAAAATAAACACATATTGGTGTCCTTAACGGCCATCGGCATAGTTGTACTATCAGCACCAGCCCTGATTCTTACAATCAGTCTATTACATCTCATAAAAATGAGGTAGCTATGTTAAATTTGGTCTTAGTCTAAGTCACTGGATTAAAATAATCTTCTTTAATAGGGATGGACTATATTATCGGAATGATACTGGTATCAGCAGATGTGAGCATTTCCATTGATATTAACAAGTGATATTTTCGCTATAAAAATCTGCCAATATCAGTTGTAAATATGGGCCATACATAAGGTTAGTGGGGCTAGACAAACACACCTACATCAGCTGAAGTCCTTCATTCAGCATCATTTCTTACACTGTGTGTGTACAAAATGTATTTTAAGGACTATAATTTGTTTATTTGTTCAAACTTTAAATTGTGTGTTTTAACGACTGAAGTTTAAGGTATGAACTAATTTGTAAATCTTGGCATATTGGTATTGGCAAAAATTCAATATCGTGCATCCCTATTTTTAACCTTTTTTAATTTAGTCCAGTTTTAGTCAACAAAAAGTCCTTGACTTTTAGACTTTACTATTAGTTGAAACATTTATTCTTTGAATATATTTTTTAAATTTAATTATCCAAATTGTGCAATTAATAAGAATATAAAAAAATCATATTATTGTACTATCTATACTTTAATTGATTTAAGGTGCACCTCACTCCACTGTGCAACTTAAATGCGCAATGGAGAAATATCATGGATTTTGAATGTCCAACAATCCAGCATTTACATTTTAGTTTGTTTTAGTCTGCTTAATAAAGATAAAATGTTTGTTATGTCAGAGTTTTTATCATCATGGATGTTTTTTAGCTTGTCTTTGTCTAGTCGTGGGAAAAAAGGCAGTTGCATTTAAAATGGTTTTTGTTTCATTCTGGATTTCTGTCCTGTCTTAAACTAAGGGTAATTGACTTCATGTTTGGATAGAGACCTGATGTCATTTAGAAATAAAATAAGGAATTTTGGCAGATCAAAGATTATGATATTAACTTGAGCACAGACAAAGGAACTTGCTATGGACTGTGAAGGAAAGTAAGGGAACTGTGAAAAGGTGAATGGCTGCTGTCTGTGAGTTGTGTAAACTGAAATGAGCCATTAAGGTGCAGTGGTGTACTTATTTTACATCACTGTAGCTGCAGGGAGATGTTGCAAAAGTAAGCTGAGTAGGACAATAAAGCATGCGACTGATGCAGTTAAAAGAGATACTGCACTAATTTTAGACCTTAATCACAACGTGAGTAAAGCGTAAATGCTGACAGCCCTAAAAAAGATGATCTTGACGTTGTAGAAACGCATACAAAGACTGTTACTGCACATATGGACATGTGCATTCACATACGTAAACGCTCACTCCACTTCACCTCGTTTGTACAACAACAGGACACCCAAGGCTAACTGGCGCCCTGCTTAACCAGTTTCTGAATAACACACACACACAGCGACAGCTCAACAAGACAGCAACTGATCTCTCTCGCTCACACACAAACACACATCCCAACACAAATAAACATTGAGTCCCTGTCTCATAACCTTGCAGTGAAGGTTAGAGCAGTCAGCTGGGTCAGTGTGAACACTGGACCAGCTGAAGAAATGTCCTTCCAGATACCCACTGTGCGTGTGCATTTGTATTGTGTGTTCGTTCTTGGTCGCCCAGGTGAGAAAACACAAGACCCTGAACTTTTAAAAGTTGAGACAAAAAGAGAAAGGAAAGAAAAAGAGGCACATGATAATTTTGCAGCCAACCTGTAGGATGATGGGACGTGTAGTCTCTGTGCTGCTGAGGTTACTTCTGCCACCTTCAAAAGCAATGATCCAGTTTGTCACTTTTTCATCTTTTCTTCCTCTTCCTCTCCTCCTCAACGCTGTCCGTCAGGTTCTTTGCAACCTCTTGTTCACTGTCAAGGCGCTTCCTGTCTTCAATGACAGGTCCCCCCCAGAGAGCACAATCAGGAGAGATCTATGATCACATCTAACTAATACACCGCACACGCTCACATTCACACTGAGGCAAAGGACAAGTCAGAGTTTCTCTTCTCCTTTTGGTGTTTTTTTGAATTCTGACTCAGATCCTCTCTGGTTTTTTGTCCTCTCCTCTGCTCCAGTCACGACAGTGCTCGTAGACGCAACAGCGGGAGACAAGAGAGAGAGGAGGAGGAGGGAGGTGGTGGGGGGGGATCGCACAAGGTCTCCGCAAGTGGAGGAGAGAGAAAGGAGGGAGCGCTGAAGGTGGCAGAGTTGAAGGAAAAGAGGGAGGGAGAGATGGAGGGAGGAATGGCAGTGGTAATTAGTGAGTCTGTACCTGACTCTCACTGACATAAGCCCCACATTCCTCAGAAGCGAGGAGGGGGAGAGGCAAGGGAGGGGAAAAGAAAGGAAAAAGTTGGGAACACACACACATTAACACGCTAATGATCCAACATTACAGAACACACCACTCACCTAGAAATAAACAGTAAACTATCCTGCTGGCAGCGCACCATAGTCCTGCAGTCATCAGATCAAGTCTTCATCATGATCAGTAAGGGTGTTGCCCAACTTTCCAAAAAAGTGCTCATAATTTTCTTGTCACTGAAGATTCTCTCTATCTTTCTTTCTGTGTCCTCTCTCTCTGTCTGTCAGTATGTGTATGGTGTACACACTGCCTGCTCCTGAAACTCACCAAACCAGAATCTGACTGCCCAAATCCTGAACACACCTCCACCCTCCCTCTCTTCTATCATACCGGATGGGAAATGCTATCCTCCTGTGGCCCTGTCCAACCTGTGTATGTGTGCAAACTTCAGCCGCTGCAGCATTCCTCTAAAGGAGGCTCCTGCACGCCTCAAAACTTCACACCACTTACTGTTCGATCACCACATGACCACCCACAGCCAACCTTTCTCTCCTGCTCATTCACAAAAGTACACACCTGTGATGTCACCGTGACACGCTCTTTATGTTTCAGCGACCCGCTCCTTTGACGTATGCAGCTCCTGCTGTAATGACAACTTTCAGTAATAACAACAGGCTCGCACCCTCTCAGATTTCTACTGTTTATCTGTCAGCATGAAGAGAACACAGACATGACCAGCTGCAGAGAGGGAAATATGAAACTTTAAATGTCCATTATAAACACTTTCTCACCTTAGTGGAAAGATAAAAAGCTGAACTGAAAGTAAAACAGTGGAGATGTTTTTTGGCTCAACTGCTGTTTCTTATTCAACTTCTTATTTCGTCACTCATTCTGTCCACACCCACGTACTATTCTCTTTCATTTCGACTTAAAGGAGCTTGTTTGATCACGTAGAGCAGTTTCAACACTCTAGACCTGCACCATTCACCTCTCATTCAACACAGTTTTATTGTACGTGTGTGTGTGCTACCTGAACTCCTTGCACTTCCGTCTTCCTGGTTTCAGGTGCATGGAAAGTGCGACGTCTTTGTGACAACCAGTTGTCAAGGAAACAGTCAGGGAGAGGGACACAGAGAGAAAGAAAGAGAGAGAGAGCTGTAGTGATCCTTAACAGCCGTGGTCAGCCAACTAAGGACAGAGAAGAAAAGTGAGGAAGCTGCATTGCACACTGACTCACACATGCATACGTTCAGATAAAGTCCACACACACACCTAAACACACAGTATGTAGGGAACTAACGAACGAGTGTGTGTGTGTTTGTAGGAAACTGAGATTGAGTCAGACGTGCTCACACAGAGAAATTAACGTTTCAAAACAGCAGCTCAGCTTTAGCAGGGAGGAGGCCGAAAGAGCCGTTGGACTGTTGCTCAACACGTTTTCTCTTTAATGCTTACTTTACAGAACTCAAAGAACGCATGTACAACACTGAGGGAATTTTGGGTGGCTGTACAGACTAAGAAAGGCTGCAGAGTTTAAAGATGATCTTCAGCAGTTGATGGAAAAGGGTTTACAATAACTTTTCTTACTTTATTAATGCAGTCAGAAGAGATAAATTGTATTTTTTTTTGTGTTCAGTAATCAACATCTGAAGGAGTAATAATGAATGAAGCTTTTCTATCCACATTTGTTTTTAGCTTAATAATATTCAGATAAACTACCACCTGGAGAAAACCTCTGATGGAAATGATGAGCTTTCATGAACTTCTTTAGTGGAATTCAATGGACAAAATGTGCAGGCATGTCAGTCAGCTGCACAAAAACAGCAGACCTTGCAGGACCATAACATACCGTACCGTACCATACCATACCATACAATACCATACCATACCATACCGTACCGGGCCGTACCAATCCGTACTATACCATACCATACCAGACCGTACCATACCATATCATACCATACCAGACCAGACCAGACAAGAGCAGACCACAGCGTAACCATACCAGACTGTACCATACCATACAGTACCAGACCAGACCAGACCATATCATACTAGAGGTGTCTTCGACTAAGGATTTTCATAGTCGAATCTGATTCGTCAGATTTTGCCTTTAGTCGACTAATAGTCAAACAGTGTTTCCACTAGACTTTTTTGTCCCCGGTCAAAATGACCAGCAGTCCACAAGAATTCTAGCCATTTAGAACAACTACAAGACATTTGCTTTAACATTATTTTGCTGCATTAACAGCAGCAAAACGCATAAATCTGATATTCTGAAATGATTGCACAAATACTTTCTCTTATTATGCTTTGTGTAAGTGGTTTAAAGTATCAAAATGAAAGCTGCGCACTTTTCCTTACACACACAGTCAGTTACACAATATACGCCCACGTTAAAATTATAAACAACAACAGTTAGCCTCACATTAGCACCATCAGCCTGTTAGCACTTTGGCCACTACCATGACTTAGCAGCTTACAACAGCCAAATACCATCCTCCACCAACAACAATGAAGCATCCAAACATGACTCCCCAGTGCTCTGTTAACTGGACACTGTGTTAGAACTCTATATTTCAAACGAAAAATGAGTCTTATCGTCAGTTGCTAATATCAGTCCTCATGATGATATAACTGTAACCTCTGCTAAAAGCTGGAAATCCAACCATCCTGGTTTATTTGGACTAGTCCCAAAAAGACAAAAGCTCCACAGCAGATAGTCCGGTCCAGTCCTCCTGTCATTAATGGCTTATCCAATACTACTTCTGCTAATTAGCCAAGACATCCTGAGCATTAACAACCGGCTACGTTGAAGAGAGTCTTCGCTATAAGCTCCAAGCGGTCCATGCCGTTCTGCACGATGTGATTCTGTGTTGACTACAATCCAACTTTATATGAGGATGGGTCATAGGTAGTTTATCGAAGTGCACTACAACTCTGCTCGGCGTAGGCCTCTCTCTCTCTGCTGCTGCATCGGTGTTTACGATGCTCAGCTGTACAGTTCCCTTTGTTTCAGCAACTCCATTACTCGAAGCAATGACTAAATCAAAATCCCTCCATACTGCTGATGATATTAAGCCTTTGGTTAACCAGGAAAACCTCACTTTGATTAAAATTCTGCTTTATGAGAAAGCTCTGGTCAAACTTCCCTACATAGTCTCCAGCAGTACTGAGCAAGCACAGAGAGATAGATTTGCTTTGATGTCATTGTGCATACATGATTAGCCATGTGCTTGCTGTCTGAGGAGATAAACAACCCCAGCACCACAGGACAGTAGATGTAGTAAGATTGGGCTACTTTTAGTTTATATCAACGCATTCTTGCAACATATATTCTAGGTTACACAAAACATAATATGCAAGTATTCAGTATTTACTTATCTGGTCATTTGCATGTTTTCTGCCAGACATTTTGACCAGTTATGTTTTTATCTGCCGGACTTCCGCCCTTTTTACCGGCCAATGACCGGCAAATGCCGGCTAACGGAAACTCAGGCTTAGCAGTCGTGGGCACCCCCCATGTTGTCAGAATGGTACAATCTTGGTTACATAACAACACTGGACTATGAGGTTCATGGTCGAATCAGACTCCTCAGAATCAAATCGTCAAATCACCGACTATTCCGGGTCACCCCTACCCGATACAATACCATACTGGACCAGAAGAGACCAGACCAGACCATACCATACCATACCATACCATACCAGACCAGACCAGACCAGACCGTACCAACCCAGACCGGAACAGACCAGAACGTAACAATATCAGACTGTACTATACCATACCATACAATACCATACTAGACTAGACCATACCAGACCACACCAGACCATACCAGACCACACCACACCACACCACACCACACCATACCATACCATACCATACCATACCAGAAAATACCATACCATACCATACCAGAAAATACCAGACCGTACTGTTCTGTAGCATATTTTACCTATTAAAAAAAATAAATTTGTATAAAACATATGTAAATTGAAATATGGATATTTAGTGAGATTTATGCTAAAATCAAAGAAATGTTTTTAAAAATGTTAGTCTGCACACAACTGTTCTTGAATGAGCAGGACTGTGTTAAACTACTTAAACCACACTCAGGTATGGTGGGGGTCCCCTGCCATAAGATACCATATCAAACCATCCCATACCGTACCATAAAGTGCCAAACTAAACTATAAAATACCATACAGTACTGTGTCGTACTGTGCCACACCATGCCAAACCATACCATATCATGGACATGTTTAACTCACTTGGTTGTGAAAGATCAAAAAATTCAGCTACAGCCTCAAAGTTGATGTTTTTAGCTATCAAAAGAAGACTCAGTACAGGACGTGGATTCCTGGAACCTTTCCTTCAATTTAACAGAAATAATATATATTTTTATAACAAAGGCCCAATTTCCCATAAACTACAGCTATCCTTTAATGATAGCTTTGTCAACACTTAGTTTACATACACACACGCAGAGATGTGAACATGCAGCTTTTTCACAGGGTGTAAACAAAAGCAAACTCTTCCCACAATAAGCGGCACAGACCCTGCCCTGGTTCCTACACAATAGACAGAGAGACCTGAGACACAGAGAGCAAAGATTCCCAGGAAAAAAACTCTACGCTATAATCCAACAGGTTGACAAAGCCACACAAAGAGATGGGGGAGCGCATCCATTCAGAGGCAGCAAGTGGGCTCAATCAAGCGGTCCCACACAGCAAGGAAAACTGAGAAAGGAGGAAATCTGGGATCTTATTACTTTTGTCTCTGCTGGTGAACTAGATTGATGTTATATTGTATCAAGTGTTGAGGTCTTGTGCATATTTTTTTTATCATACTAGACTGTTATATTTCCTCTCGCCCTCTCCTCTGTTACAAAATATGATCAGTCACAGGTTTGGCTGACATGTTGTAATGTTTCTCATCACATTCTGACCTTGTCCTTTACACAGAGTTCTCTATTTTGCTACAATAGCTAAACCCCACTGTAGGCCTCCAGTGAGGCTAACAAGGTCACTTCTGGTGAAACTAAACTGTTGTTTGGAATCAGAATCAGGATCAGTTTTATTGCCAAATACATTTTCACATACGAAAAATGTGACTTGGTGTTAGTGCATTGGCTGCACTTGTAACCTGGTCCAGAATAGGCTTCACTTGAGTACAACAATTTGGGGCAAAAGAATACAATCTGACTTGAAACTGACTTGACAACTTCAAACTGACCTTTTATTTTCAAAGCAAAGTTTGAAAGATAATTTTCCTGACAGAAAGAAAGGATGCACAATATTATTTACAATAAATTGGTATCGATAACATTGTGCCAATTTCAGCAATGAGTCCAGATTCTGTCTACAGCTGTTGGATCCTAGGGTCAAAGTGTGAAGAAGACCTGAGAAATCTATGCTGATTGGTGGAGGCAGTGTGATGGTGTGTGGCGGCATCTCCCTCACTGGAAAAAATTAGGCTTGTCATCACTAGAGGCAATCTCAATGCAGAGAGATTAAAGATGAGATTCTGCAAAAAGTGTTAGTCCCATATCTCCACAGCCTGGGACTGAACTCTGTCCTCCAATATAACGACATTTCGAAACCCCACAGAGCGGGGTTTTTCAGAGACTATCTCCAGAATTTGGGAGTGGAGATGATGTAATGGCCTAACAATAGTTTTGACCTCAACCCCTTTGAACACTTGTGGGGGGCTTGGACGTGCTGTTGGTGCCACAGTAACCAACACAACCACATTGGCTGACTTGCAACAAATGCTGGTTGAAGAATGAAGCCATCACACAGCAGTGTGTGACCAGGCTGGTGACCAGCATGAGGAGGAGGTGCCAGGCTGTTGTGGCTGCATGTTTTTTCCAAATGCTACTGAGGCTCCTGTTTGTTAGATGAAAAATTGTTAAATTGCCAATATGTCTTGTTTCTTTAGCCTTCAATCATTCTATCCACCTAACAAGAGTCAGTGACAGAATAATCTGTTCGGCATTGGCAGAGAAGATTTGGCAAGCTTTTCATCAGTTCAACTCACAAACTCAGCTCTGCTGCTCATCCCACAAATGCATGTTCCTTACAAATGTGGAACCTTTTAAAAGGGAAATAAACAGGCTTTCCAACAGTATGAGACATTAATGTAGTCTTAGTGTGTTGTATGTACGTGGAGGAATCTCTCAAATTATAAGTGCCAGATTTGTGGTACATATTTTAAGCCCACTGATCCACTGATTTGAAATGCCACTAGGACATACAGTCAGTTGAACTGCTGTTTCCAACTTTGTTGAAACAACACAGTGAAGGACCTATTGAAGTCCATATAAGATCCTCACATTAATAGATCCCAATTTGGAAAAGTTAGACTTTGCCTGGATAGAACCCTGCACTGAGCTTACACTCTACTAACTTTTAAGATGATGGACCATGCTGGGAGAGTTCCTTGGTCATCTGCAAAATAAAGTTGTCACAGTGATTGTTTTGCAAGGTTGGATGCAGTCTCTGTGATATATTACATCTCTCAGTTATGAGTGATGACATTGTATCGGATTCCTGCTTAATTCTTTTTTTTTTAGTGACACTATTACACTATTTTTTTCCCATCCAACAACAAATGACCTTTAAAATTGTTAATTCTTAGTTTAGAAGTTAACCATCTAAAAAACACAAAAACAGACACAACTAGGTTATAAACTAACAAGTTTAAAAGTTGGTTTTACTCTGTACTTTACACCATAACTTTAAACACAACTGACAATTAACTGGTGCAACAGATTGCCAACCTTTATCCCAGAAATTAGCTTAACTCTGACATTGAGTGAAGCCTCAGTAATACTTGGGGGAGCAAATCTCCCGCCAGGTTCCCAAATCATGTGAAAAAGCTTTGAGAACACTGTATATATACCCCATGGATTAAGAAAACATGTATAAAATAAAAAGTAGGTGTAATGTTTGAGCATCTACATACTTCTAATCACATACTGCGACAGTCCTTTCTGTTTTCTTGCTGAACATCGCCTCCAGGTCCTAAAAGCAGACAACACACAAAATACAAAAGTGTTAAAAGTGGATGTAATGAGGTAGCACAGCTGTGATAAGATGACTGTTGTTCATATGGAGCTAAATTGATTACAGAGAAGAAAAAAGTCTGTTGAGCGCTGTACAACTTCTTGTAAAGATTAGACCTTTATTGAGAAAATTCCAGATCAGCTTATGGCCGCACGACCCGCCATCTCCAACAGGGCCGATTATTGAATATGCTGTAACACACACAAACACATACACCCACAAACACCACACATGCAGAGAAACTGAAGGCCTGTTGTGAGGCGACATTGATGACGCGTGTTGGATGGGATAATCTCTCCAGCTGGACTCTCACACCTGCAGAGAAGTGAGCCACATTTGGACCCAAACATTCACTTACTTTTATTATTTGAGTGTCATGCTCCGTAGCTCACTATGCACTGTTAAACAAAGACTTGATTTATATTTTCCCCTTATTACTGATTTGAATGCTTCATTTAGCTCAGCTTCTGTGTGTGCTTTGTTTAGTCTGCACCATGTTAGAGGCATGTTAAGGATGAAGAGGCATGTTCTCACATTATTAATGATCAAACTCTCAAATCAGAAAAAAAGAAAAAGAAAAAGATAACTGAAAGTTTCACACAGCTGCAGGAATTCTACTGCACTTTATACACAAGTAAGATGTCTCCCTCTGTTGGTCAAAAATGGGCATTGCATGTCTTTGATTTTCAGCCTTACAAAGGAAGATCCCAACAAGACTCAGCATTTTTTACCGCATGGAAAGAGAGTACCAGTAGTCTTGAGTCATGACTGCTAGAAACTCTTTTCAAAACAATATTAAATAACTTGATGTGTTAATATGGCTACACTTTGTTCGTCCTAAAATTAAGGAGAGAAACAAGCTCAAATCAGTGCTTTGACGATGAAAACAGCTGCAGCATTGTTTAAGCCCTGTAGATAATGCCTAATTGATAGAAACCTAATAAGGCACCTGTCTAAAAATTGTTAATTTATAACAAACACATCCTGGTCAACATAAAAGTCCATGTTATTATAAGCTAGAAAAACGTTTACTTTATCTAAATGTATTTTGCCATGTAAAATGAAAGCATTTTTATTTCAAACAAAACCTGTAGTGTGCCTTGGATTGCTTTATTGAAGGACAGTTGTAGTTTGAATGTTTTGATTTTATGGTTTTGGATTGAATCCCTTTTCTACTCATGCAGCCACCCCTTTACCAGATGAACTGACCAATATTGCTTGATATCACTAAACAGCAGGGGGAGGCAGAGGTTGCATCATCTCACTGAGCAGAGCTCACCTCTGCTACTAGATCCTCCTGTGGAGTGGCTTAAGCCCACTGTGTGTTAAAGCAAGAGTGACTGTGGAAGTCAAGATCAGCTTCAAGTCTGGAAAGTTTTGAAGAGCTAGTTCAGAAAAAGCCCTCACTGAACTGCTTCTTTTGTCAAAGTTCTGACATCAGGAGTTGGATAACCTCCGTAAACTGTGAGTACAGCTGCTGTGCAGTGTCAGGTATAGGTATTTTCAGTTGCATGGGGTCATTGCAAAGTAAGTACTTTACTAAGGAATTTAAACCCACAGCTGCTACATTAAGAGTCTGCTGTGCTAACCATCACACCGCACTGCCTACCTGCAGTGCTCATCTGTATAAGCAAATTTACATTCACTTATATTAGGATGAAATACTGTTGTCAAGGAGGAGGAGTCAAACTAAGAAGCCTCTTGTTGAGAAACAGCAGTTGTGCTTAACACTTTTAGGAGCCTAAATTTTACATTTTTGACAACAATAACATTAAAACTGTTTCAAACTTCATTTTTGGGGGTTGTTTTGATATCTGTAGGGATTTTGTAAAATATGTCCTAAAGATCACAAAATATATTCCTCATATTTTCTAGATTTAAAGAAGTAGTGAACACTTTAATATTTTTTTCAGCTATACACTGAGGTGTCTGAATGAGCTATGACAAAACACACTGATATCAAACTGATAAAAAACAACATTTTATGGCTTATAATTAGCTCAAACACACTTTTGCCTTAAAAAATATTTTCTGAAAAGGCGTGGCGAGGCAAACTTTATATAAAAGGTAGAGCATTAGCACCTCTAAACAACTTAAACCATTAAACCCTGTCCTTTTCCCCTCCCTCCTCTCATTACCAATCGGACCATTTTTTTTACATTTTTCAAAAGACTGAAGTGGGGGGAGTTAGCTCTGAGCTGGGGGTTCACTTGCACTTTAATGATCTTTTGGGAGCTGGATGAGAAGCTGTGGGGGTCTGATGGGGCCACCAGTTTATGATCAGTGTTTTAAGGTAATGGAAAGGACATAAACCCCTGAAAAGTAGCACTGGCAGGCAGCACAGTGGTGTAGCAGTTGAGCCTGTCACCGCAGAGTGTGAAGGTTCAAGGGTCAAATCCTGGCTGGGGGCTTTTGCGTGGTGCAGAAGCGGCCCAGCTTTCAGAGAGAAAGCCCTGATTCTATGGTAAAGGAGAGGACATTAACCCCAAAAAGCAGCTCTGGCAGGCAGCACAGTGGCGTAATGGTTAATACCTCATCCTTACAGTGTGAAGATTAAGGGGTTGATAACATTGCAGGCAGGGACAGAATGGGTAGCATAGGTAAGGAGAGAGGCAGGGTCAGAGAAAGGGTGGCGCTGATCTGTCCCTACTGGGCAGGGTCTTGTGAGACAACAACTTGACCAGTAGGCAGAGGGTGGACTGAGGTAAATGGGCATTCGGTAAAGCATTTGTCCGCATCAGTCACCACTGAGTGTCATCTCAGCTGTGCAGACTTGAAGCATTTTTGGCTGAACTGTACGAAGTTTAGAAAACTGCTGCTGCTTTAACTTTATATACAGAGCAAAATAGTCAAAATATTGACACAAAGCTTTGGATTACTTTTCTGTTTTAATGTTATAGAGCAAAGCAAGATTAATGCTTCCATAGTGCATACAGCATTTGCTGGTGTATTGTATGTCATGTTAAAAAGGTATTCAGATAATTACAGAACCTGGTTTGAAATTCACACACCTTCACCTTTTCAAATTAAGTACTTCTTACTTTTATTTAAGCAGTTTCATAGTCTGGTACTTACTGTCAGGGGATTGTAAGGGGGCTTAATTTAAGTGGGGTCAAGGGGAGTCCTCCCTGAAAAAAATGGGAAGAATAATGCCACTTTCTGCTTTTTGAAAGTTGTGTAATCAACAGCATGAGGGCTATTATTTTCTATTCCTCTACAACTTTGAAGAAGCCCTTAGTAGCCTGGCAAGTTATAGTCCATACAATAACTGCTAGATGGTAAAACTACAATCATATTCATCATCATGTTGGCATCATTAATAGATTTTCATGTTTACCTGCCTCCCATGGGTCTGCACCTTCACCTGTCTGATGACATCACCATCACATCCATACTGGTCTGAAATGGTCAAATAATAGGAAAATCTTAAAAGGCCTGGTGCAAATATTTTTTTCACTTTAATAGTAATAAAGAACAGCACTGACTTGCTTGCAGAAAAGGCACTAACTTTTCAGAATCCCATTAATAATACTGAATACAATAACAAACAAGGAATTTAAATATTTAGCAGCTCTGTGTAATGGAAAATTTTACCTCTGGTAAGAAAATTATTTGGTGATAACAATTAACTAATTTCTCAATAAAGTTTTGAATGCATGGCTTTTTCTTGAAGTAGCAAACTAGTCTGGGTCTTTTTTAAAACCACCATTTAAATCACATTTTTGTTAGCTAGGTTAGCCTGACATACACATAACAGCCACTTTATTAGGTACACTTTGCTAGTACCAGGTTGGACCCCATTTTGTCTTCAGAACTGCCTTAATTCTTCATGTCATAGTTTCAACAAGGTGTTGGACATATTTCTCAGAACTTTTGATCCGTATTGACTTGATGGCATCACACTGTTGCTGCAGATTTGACAGCTGCACATCCATGATGTCAAAACTCCAATTCCACACCCCACATGTCATTACATGTCATTGTTACATTGTTGCTGACAATTTTTGTTAGTCTTGGTCTAGTCTTCATCATGGAAAAAATGCTGTTGACAAACATTTTTAGTCAGTTTTAATCCACAAAATTAACACTGCTGCATACCTTGGTTGAAATGAGTGGTTATTTTCATTACTGTTGCTTTTCTATCATCTCAAACCAGTCTATCTCTTCTGACCTCTGACATCAACCAGGAATTTTCGGTCACACAACTGTCGCTGGATATTTTTCCATTTTCAGGCCACTCTCTGAAAACCCAAGCCCTGTTGGCACCAACAACCATGCCCTGTTTAAAGTCATTTAAATTCCCTTTCCTCCCCATTCAGATGCTCGGTTTGAACTTCAGCAAGTCTACAGGCCTAAATACATTGAGTAGCTGCCATGTGATCAGTTAATTAGCTATTTGTATTAACAAGTAATTGAACAAGTGTACCTAATAAAGTGGCCAGTGAGTGAAGGCCAAGTAGTAGGCTATAACTTTGAGAAATTATGAAATCTCGCTCATCACGCAATTTTAGATTCTGTTGCTTAGAGGGTAAATCGATTGTGTTATTTTTAGTACACTATTTCCCCCTGAGTGATGAGCCATACAGGATAACTGCAATGCCTCCATTAGAGCCTCAGGCGCGTGCCCACCCCCCTCCTCACGCGTCAACATCCCTTCAGCATGCTCGTGCGGTCTCGAGAATCTGAGCGTCCCACCAAAGAGCAAATCATCGGGCTCAGCTGATCACACGGCATTTTTTTTTTTTTTTTTTTTTTTTTGCGTCTGCGCTGCCCACAGTCCATGCCACAGTCACACAGTGTCATCACGCAGCGGGAGCGAGCTGCACAAGAGCAAGTGCACAAACTGAGACCATAAAGTCCGCTTCACTGTTTTTGACGGGCAGTTTCCAGGTTTCCTCCGAAGACCGAGGCGCTACTTTTTGACGACTTACGGAAGAGGACAAGCAGCAAACACAGAGCATGAAGAAGACTCCAAATCCAGGTACAGTCAAGTTCAAAAAGTGTACTGGAATACCCTTCATATGAATTGTGAACAGTTTCAGTTGATGTATTCAAATACCAGATAATCTAAATTCTGCAAAATAATTACATGTAAGAATTATGCATGAAGTGTGACCTACATTTGGTATGGACTGTAATTTCACACAAGAACTACTTTTTAATATTTTGCATGTCAGTGTAATACAGCACACACTTTAAATGAAAATACAGCCTATGCTGTATTACTGCTAAAAACAAAGAACCAATGAAAAAGGTGCGTTATCTTCTATAGTTGTGAAAATAAAGGACAACAGCAGTTGTTTTTTTTTTTTTTTTTATCCCTTTCAAACTTGCCAAACTCTATCATATAGCTGAGTGCTCACCCACTCTGTTCTTTTCCCCTTTGTTTTGTGACTGAGTGTGCAGCACCCATGGGAGCACCTCAGGGTCCCCTGACTATTAAAGTCTGATGTGCATCATCATCTGTCATTGTAGGCTGACCCTCTGTTTGAATGCACTGCCCCTTCAGGAGGCACTCTCATAGGGCTCTTTTTTCTGTGTGTGGCTGGCTCTCACAAACATTTTAGACATTTGCTTGCTCATGATGTCCACGTACACGCTTTTGTGTATGCTTGCTCATGTGTGCGTTTGTATTGTAATAGTGTAGTGTTTGATTGTGTATGTGTGTGTAGTTACCCAACACCTCTCTGGCTTTGCTGAGGTCCCATCTGTGCGTCTCCCATCTCTTTTCACTTTTGGGAAAATGTACTTTTCTCTTGGGAGGAAAATTAATGAAACAGAGGGAGAAATGTGGCCCAAGCTGATTCTGGAGAGGCTTATGTCAAAAACAGGACAAATGTTTAACAGAGTGAAGAACACTGAACAACAATTTATCTTTTTTAAGTTGTAGCATGTTTGTTATGATTTTTACTTCATTTGCTGCACATTTATGAATGGATACGTCAGCCCCTAAGGGCTATTTATCTTTACCAAGTCAAAAGCTTAGACTCAAGTATTGCTTTCTTCTTGTTTTTTTTCAACACTGACCTTTTTAAGCAACAGAAACATGGAGGTGACAGACCAGCCCATTTAAGAAACCTTATCACTAACTGTCAGTTTCTTTCCCTGGAGATCCTCACTGCTGCACCTGCACTGACACAACACTAAGATACAAGCACCCTCAAACTATTTACAGCTGTCTTTGGCCTGTGGTGGATTGGTAGTTAAATTGCTGCAAGGCTTTAACAGTGACCTAATCTCAATTTACAGATTATACAGAAAACCATAGAACCTGTGAACAGTCTTTTAGATTTTCAGTATATTAAGTGTTTCATTTTCACTCATTGTAAAAATGTAGTTTTTGGTTTCAAACAACACTGACTGGTGCTGCTAGGACACATTATCAGTAATGATATGGGTTCAAGTAACTTCAGTTATTCAAATTAGTGTACTTGAGTGGTTATTTTGGTTACTTGTAGGTTTTTTGAGTACATTTTGAAATCCTTACTTTTACTTCTTAAGTACATTTTAACGAGAGTAACAGTACTTTGACCTGGGTGCCATACTGTTTAATTTTTTTCCGCCTCTGTTGACTTCACAGTAGCAAAAGAATGTTTTCGCATTACAACCAGTGACAGCTCATGACTGCTTGGGTTCTTTTGCTCGTGTTTTTGGTGGACTGTTGTTGTTTTTGATGTGAGACACATTTGCACCATGAATGAAGTTATCCACCGAGTTAGAGTTCCCACCTGTGACTTCATGTGTTCCTATGGAATGCATTGTGACTGTTCTTCATCAGTATAAAGTTGATTTTCTGCTTTGTTCTTTCCAGAGGAGACCCACCTTGCCACATAAAGTGAAGTATTTCTTTAGAAAGTAGAATTTATCATGCAGCATGGCCCAATATAGACACTTCTTAAGTGTGGAATTTAGCTCTATATGAGTTTAATGCACATGGTCAATTTTGCTGTGTAGTGGTGTAATTTTACTCAAACAACCTAGTTAGAGATCTTTTCTTTTGTTGTTCTTGCCAGTAATGAAAGATAATATTTTTCTGTACTGCTCTTCAGTAGCTACTCAGATCTCAGTACTTAAAGTAAACTTTGAATTCAGTACTTTTTACTTTTACTTGAGGAGATTTAACAACCAGTCCCTTTTTATTTTACTTAAGTAAATTTTAATTTGAGTAACTGTACCACTGCCTGCAACCCACCTCAGTGGGTTTGCAACAGGCCTTCCATTCTTGGTCACTGTACTCCTCCACCAGGTCAAGATATTTTCCCCTCTTGGGCTCATTGGCTTCCACTATCCGGTCTTCCCAGGGGACAGTAAGTTCTATTTTGTCCACCTGTTTGGTGTTAGAACTAGATCTGGTCGCCATGTCCTCACAATGTGTAGATGTATTGATCAGTCATGTATCAGCAGGATTTGTTGTATGAAGGAGAAACAGTCTCTGTGGTTTGAGCCAGAAAAAAGCCACTTCATCATTAGAGTTTTCTGACTCAGATGTCTAAGAAATTATTGTCAACGACTGAGGAGATCTTAGCTGAAAGTTGTTAACCACTAGCTACTGGCTATGCTGGAATTACAGAGAAACTTGCACCTGTTCTTAGAGGTATATAATGCTTTCAGATGACATTTGAAAATACTAGCAGCCAAATGTCTTAAGGTGTGGGCTGATAACAGTTGGATCTTGCCATTTTTATGCATTTTCCAAGAAAAGTCCACATGTTAAAAAACAGCCCAGAAGGCCTTAGCTATCTGCCATCACTGTTGTTTGGCTAGTCTCAGGTATCTTAACTCTTTGGTTTTAAAGCAAGTTGATCATTAGGTTCACTTGTAGATCATTCTTTCTTCTGGCAAATAAAGAAGAACCAGCTGACATTATCTCAAGAGACTCTCCGGCACTTTCCATGCAGCATCTTGACCTTAAGGTGCCAAATTCTCTTCCAGCAGCAGCATTTCATGGTTGAACTGAGAGGAAACTCAATTAGCAGATCCTAAAAAGATGCTTTTTATAGACTGGATTTTTTTAGTCTTGCTTCTCCTTAGTATCAGATCTTGAAAGTTACCTAACTTGAGTGGCTTGTTTTGAGTGTTGTCAATACCTTAAAACAGTAGATGATTTAGAGTGTGCAGATGTGGAAAAGCAGCTGTCATCTGCATAAGCAAGTAAACAGAAAGTATCTTGGCGAGAAAGAACTAAATATTGAGATTATTCGAGGAACATGTGGTCATATTAATACATTGGCATATAGTTTTGGAGCATAGGTTTAAAATAAAGTTATCTTTTTTAAGATGAGTCCATTAGATCTAATCTCTCTCTCCAGTGATTCATGCTTAATTTTGCTCTGGGAACATCTCATTGTCCCTTGGCTCCCATTTAAGGGAGTCCGGTGAGACCTGGAGCCCATTTTGGGCTTAATGAACTGGATGCACTCATGTTGTTCTGTATTTTTAAAGTAAAGTGACCCTGAATGAACAGGGAGACCCAGTGGAGTAAATGCACCATTATCTTTTTTTTTTCTCTCTCTATCGCCCTACGCATGAGGGATCCCACTCAGCTGTGCTGTGTATATTCAAGTGGTTGGATGTCTTTTTTTGCAAACAGACTCTTCCTCAGCTTAAAATGACTGCTTTGTGGTGAACATTTGCTGCAGGGTGGTTAATGTGAATTTCATAATTATCATTTTTAATGAAAACAAACTGACGGATGTGAGTGAAAACGAAATTTTTGGACCCTTTAATTAGCTCTTTTATTACTAGAGTAAGGTTGTTAGAGCTGACTTCATAAAGATCATACACTCAGTGCCACAGTGCAGGATATTTAATCTCTTCTAACTTTATAAGAAATGACTAATTACTGCAGTGACTCAGCATCTCAGTTCTGTGCAGCAAAGATGGGCAATGACCAGGATTAACTTGTAGTAATTTGACTACCTAAAATGTGATAGAGCAAATTAGAGCAGGGAATTAGTGATGATATAGCATTTAACTTCAATTAATAGCCCAAGCTTTTATTAAACATGTCTAAGAAATGATCCTGTCTGTATTCAGGACAGACTTGAGACAAGTCTTTAATTGTTTTAAACATAATTAGAGCTCAGGAAAGATTGATACCTAGAAGAGAATGGGTAACTTTGTACTAAATTAGTACAAGTATAGACAAATCAATTTACAAATCATAATTTTTGTGCAACATCATCAGGCAGTCAGAGAAGGTAAAGTCATACTTTATTAATCCCTGAAGGGAAATTAACAGTTTACACTCTGTGGGCTTGGGAGGAACTTATATTTAAAGTTTTATTGTAATTCTCTTAATATGCTATGTCTACTTCAAACCAAATTTCAATGCTGATTTTACACAGACAAAATATGTAGTTTACGGCTGTGTATCGTTCAGTGAATTTGTTTCTTGATAAGAACATGTCAAGGCACAAAAGTTTCTGAGTACCACAATGCTGATTCTTAGCAAATTGTCATAATAAGTGAGTAATGACAATTTGTAAAGTGTCTATATGAAAATGTGAAATAGGTATATGAGTTATGAACACAAACCCTCCTGGGCTTAGAGAGCTTTATACTTACATCCAGCTCAGTTCTTGTCTATTAGCTTGGCTACTTTAAGTCTCTGCTAAAGTGCACCAGAAGGCAGATAGGCACAGAGAGGGACAAAGAAGAGGATTTAGAAGTCAAAGAGACTGATGTTTCTCTTTATAAGTTTGTTGAAATAAAACAAAAAGAGTAGATACAGAGAATGAATATTTTTCTGTCATAAAGTGCTAAAACACGACTTTGATGGAGTCTTGCTCTTTAGAAACTGCTGGACGAATGAAGAACAAATTGGTTGCTTAAGATATATTTTTATTTACTTTATTGTCTGTCCAAGAAGTGACAGAAAGGCTAAAACAACACAGAAAAAGTACATAAAAACACATTTAAGGACACATGAAAATGTAGAGCACAGCTTTAAAAATGTGGGTGGGATATCAAAGGCAACAGCTGATAAAGAGCAGGGTCAGGAGTTGATCAGGCAGAGTAGCGCCCCCACTGGTTTGTTGATGCAAAAACAAATCGAGCGGGATCTGGCTAGTAACCGTTCATCTCTAATGGCCCCTCCTACCGTTCATGTTAGACGCTGTCAGGACAGAATTACATGCTAAAACTTAGGAAATAAAATAGGATAAAGTTAGGGAAAGGGTTAGGATACCAAAAGTTAAAAGTTAAAAATCTGACCTACAGCCTAGTAAAACAGAGTAAACAGTCTGCTTACAGGAAAAAAAAAATAGCCTGTCCTCCATGAGAACGTTCTAATGTAGCTCTTTTAGCTACGTAAACTACATAGCTTATACTGATAGAGTTGCATAAAGAGAGCTTAAGATCTCCTGATAAAAATAAAGCTGCATAGTTACTTTATCCATGTAGCTGTGTTCGCTTTAGCTACAGGTGCTAATGTAGCTACATAAATGAAGCTACATTGGCATATGTAGTCATTCTGACAGAGACGGCGTCTCACATGAGAGATGGACTGTCAGAAATGTACGGCCTGCAGACTGTGTTGAAAAATTTCAAAGGAGTTGCATTAATATTGGTGTTTTACAAATAAAAATGGCGAAGTATTGCTTTCCAGAGGATTTGACAAATTTTGTGTTCATAGCAACTAATTTGCTAAAAAAAAAAAAAAAAAAGTCAAAATTTTTTATACTGTACTTTACTGATAATAGCTAAACACAAAATCACAAATCTAATGATAAACAATGTCAAACTGGTTTACTGAGTGATGCTAACATTAGCAGTGCTTGTGGCTTTGATCCTCTGTAATGTCTTCCTGGCTCTGCTGGTTATGCCAGTTTAACCTACCACATCCTACACACATCTTTATCTCCTTTTTTCCAGATCCAAACACTGCTCCTACATGATGCTACACTATGTTTATTGTTCATTGATCAACATCTGGGTGGTAGAGCGGATAGACCAACTTGTTCTGTTGCCCACCGGCAAGGCGGCGATATTAAATCGTGTAGTTAGCTAGTCAGGAACATCAATTTTTTTGGCATTTCTGTTGCTCTAAACATGAATTTTAATTTAAATCCAATCCAAATATAGTTGTAAAGCTTGTTTAAACAAAGGTGACTGAAGTGATAAACAAATAAAAGAAAAAAAATAAGACCAATCTAAAAGCAACAGAACATTACAAATGTTATGTGTTTCAGGCCTAAAAAGGCAGAACAAATGATTTTTAAAAGGTGCTGAGCCAACATCAAACATTATAAATTGAGGTCAAACCAGTCAACCAGATAAAAAAGCAATAATTTGTCCTTTTGATCCTTCAACAAAGTTTATTTAAGGGTATTGCTTCAGCATTGTTGGGTTTACAGTTTTTCAAAACTGCCACGACACTTTAAACTGCAGAATCTATCATGTCATCCATCCTCCCACTGAAGTAGGTCCCAAAGAGAAGAAGCAGATGAAGAGAGTCAATACAGCTCTTTATTTCTCTTCAACAATGGTTCCTCAGTGACAGCCAAGCTGGATTCCCTTCAGTCTGAGTCATATATTGGCCTGTACTGCCACCACATTCACTACTACTCTCTGTGATATCAAAGCTGTCTTTATCACTTTAAGATTCAATCTAATTCACTACCTAAGAGTCAAACTGCCAAGCTTTTCAGCTTAAATAATCCACATCACTTTGAAACTGCTGCCTGAAAGCCTCAGTAAGTATTAAACTACCTTTATCACAAGTATTAAAGTTCTAGCTGGGTATTAAACAAAAGTTTCTCTCACTGAGAGGGCTGAACTTTTTCCCTTTCTATAAACTTTCCCTCAGCTATAAGCCTAATCTTTTTCCTCCCACTACAGGAAGCGGCTGAATTTTTTTTCCGTCCTCTCATGGTTTCATCTTTAGCTTTTCTCACATCACAGCTGTAATTCCTATCTGATTAAACTGTGGGATCTGATGTGCTGACCCATCCTTCAACAATGAATTCCTACATGACTGAGACCTCTCTCCACACTGAAAAGACCCACGGCCTGCTGAGCAAGTGCACTCATAAACGCAGCTATGACATCATGTGCCAGTGTGTCAGAGTAAAGCTATAAATAGAGACCGTTCAAGATGACGTTTCAGCCCAACAAAGCCGCCTCCTGTGAATAACATAAGGATGAAAAAGAGGCCATGTCACTGCTGCTTATGGTGATGAGCAGCCAGCCAGTCGTGAATGGTTTTACCGCATGTTCATTATAGAAACACCTGATGTTACAAGCAGATGCTATTAGTAAACTATGGACTGATTATAATGAGAACATAGCTGTTACTGTGACCTTATACTTTTTTCCATAGCAGTAGTCATAATGAACATCACACTTTTCCTGTTCCAACCCTAAGGCAAGAAACATTCATGTAAGGAAGGGATTAAATCCTAGAAACAACTTTACTGCAATCTTTCCAGCAACCTTATTTAGGATTTGAGTGGAGATATATTTCACCTTGTATTCATTGAAGGGATATACATTTTTAAGAAGGCTATTTACTACACAAATGAGTAAAACAATATTTGTTTCTTTGGTAAGAGTGGTTAATTTTTCAGGTTAAATATAAATATGAATATCACAGCTTAGTCCTTGATTTTGCTGATCCCCATGGGCCCCCAGTTTGGCTGGGTGCCAGAAAGCTCTCCCATTTACCCCCCTTATGGGCAGCCTTGTCTGCACATGGCTATTCTTAACTGTGTAAGGCTGTCTCCAACCATCGTTAGGTACAGTGCACCTTTATTTTGGGAGTCGCAGGAAAAAGGTGTCTTTATTAGATAAATAATTTTGATGTCTGCAAAAAAAGTGACAAGTAACCCAATTTCCCCATGAATACATGTTTTTTTTATTTCAAATGATTTTGAGAAATGACCTCATTATCATGGGAGAAGCAAGAACAGGAGAAAAATTAGTTGAAATACTGAGAAAGCATTTACTTTAAACATTATTATGATGAAACACAGTAAAATAACATGCATGGATGCATGTCCACTAAGACTGCAGTACTTCTCAGACCTTTTGCAACCATTTTTTTCCCAGACACTGGTCCCGACCCAATGGAAACAGCTTTGCGACCCACTTTTGGGTCCTGAACCACCAGTTGAGAACCACTGATCTAGACTACAGTTGATAACTGCAGGAAAATGAGTGAGCATGTACGCAAAATAATGTCATATTGAAAAATAAAACTAGCATTTAGAATAAATGACTACATTTACACATAATCTTACTTCTGCAGTTTCCTGGTAACATGCGATTTATACTATTACTTTAAATAACAATAGAAAAGCCACATATCATCCAATTTGAAAGTTTAAACCACCAAGTGTTTTGTGTATTTGCTTTAAAAATGATCACAGTTGTTCTCTGATATTCAAAATTCTTGCTAAATCAGCTAGCACTAACAGAGAATTGGATGCATGTCATTAAGTTTTTATGCTAAGGTAGCTATGGACTTTGAGTTTACTATTTAGGAAGTAGATCATTTTTATTGAACAGTCTTTAATTCAGATTACTGTTAAATCTGGAATATGAGTCACTCCAATGTTTATGCCACCCTTTTATGGCGGGGGATCTCCCGAGGGGAGAGAGGTTTATCTTGCCCCCCCACATGATGAAGCTAACGCTTTGTCTCCTTAAATGGCGCTGATTGGTCATGGTCATGATGGTAAAAACTCAAAAATTGAATAGGTTTTCATCAAAGAGACTAAAACAAGAATAAAATGTTAGTGCTACACAGTTGGACATTTGAAATCCATGATATTTCTCAACTGTGCTTATAGTTTTTGCCAGTTTTTTTTTAATTGATGTTTTTAAAATCAATTAAAGTATTGATAGTGCAAAATAAGAGTGTTTTTCATTTATATTAATATTACAATTAGGTTGATTGAATTATTTCAAAGAATTTAATTGTTTTGACTTTGTAAGCACTTTTTACTGACTAAAACCAGGCTAAAATATTTTTGACTTTTCATTGACGAAACTAGACTCAAACTTTCAAGATGAACACTCACTAAAATATGACTAAAATTAAAGAATATTGTAATTGAAAGACTAAAATTTCTGCCAAATTTAAGGCTGATTGTCAGACCAGGGAAAAATGTTTCAGACTGAAGTTAATCCATCAACTCTGCAAGGTCGTCAGAGGTGAGCGGTGTGTCTCTACTTGTCATCTTTAGTTATTGTTTGATTGAAAATAAGAAATACAAAACTTTATTTTGTACATTTTGTAATGTAATTGGGATATCAAAAAGTCATATCCAAATGAATTAAACACACCCAGAGCCATTACTTCACACTCAGTCATCTCTCATTTGTTTGAGACCTGCTTTATCGGCAAACTCCACATGAGCAGAAGCCACCACAGGGCTCATGTGTCGCTGTGTGTGGGTGTGTGTGAAAGACAGAGAGAGAGAGGGAGTGCGCCTGTGTAAGTCTGTGTATTGAGGATGTGTAGACTGTCTGGGTCCGAGTTGTGGATTTAGACATCAGGAGCTTGGCATGTTGATTACAGAGGTCGGAACCACAGGAACTCTCCACTCTCTCTCTCTCTCTCTCTCTCTCTCTCTCTCTCTCTCTCTGTCTCTCTCTCTCTCTGTCTCTCTCTCTCTCTCTCTCTCTCTCTCTCTCTCTTTCCCTGCCTCTGATCACATAGCTTTGCTCAACTCATCCATGCTCCATCTAACCCTACCTTTACTCAGTTACCTTACACACAGTTCAGAGATACATAACACTATAGTCTACTTTTTCCTAGTTAAACTTATTTCATGTGAATTTGTGAAGCCAGCATTTCAGGCTGGTTTTATTTTCTCTTCTCAACCACATAGACAGTTCTTAGAAACTCTTAAAGAAGAGTGCTGAGTCTTCTTTCTTGCTCCTACCCTGCTTCTGCTGTATCAACACACTTATCAATGGTTACAAGAGGCTCCTTTCTCCTGACACAGATCAGGAATTTGAGGATATCCCATTTTACGTAGCCTGCTGCTGCCAGCTCCCTCTCACATCTAATGATTACCTTATGTTGAGAGGAAATAGCCAGCAGTGTTACCACAGCCATGGCGGGACAGACAGACTGCACAATGAGCACTTTTACAGCCTCTGACAGTCCGAATGACCTTAGACCAGGATTTAAATTGTCAAAAGATTGGAATAAAGGAACCTAAATGAGTTATATGTTACAAAGAGAAGTAGGAGGGGTCTCTGTGAACTAGATTTGACTGGACACACTGAGTGAGTCTATGTGATGAGTAACAGAGTCATTTATTGGTTATTGTCATTATGTTTTTGCCGGTTCTCACACAGGATTGGTCGAGCACTTTCTGGAAATCAGGCCAGTTGCTGACTAAACAACTGTAAAGCCTTTGGCTAGGAGATTTTTTCTTCCACTCTGTTTTGACGACAGATTTTATGAGCTGTGAAACATCTTCAGTGGTTGAGAATTTATGATAGTTGTAGTTTTTGTGGAGGTCAGGGTTTCTGTGTGGGTCTTTTTTTTTTGATGGAGTATAATATACTCTTGAGGACATTTTCCTCATTGCAGATATTGTTAGTATGCTGTTGGCTGTCAGGATGTTTGGACCCAAGGAAATAATTTGAACATATTCAGTACAAATCCAGAATATAAACATCCAAATGAGCAGTGTGGAATATGCTGCAGAGTTTCAGTGGCAAATGTTGAATTTGCTTTTTCAAATTTTGGCTGAACTTTCTGGTAGTTATAAATATTGGGGAAATTTAAGTGGAATCTCTAAAGGGAGTACCCTGAGAAAAATGTTCTAAACTGACAATAAATTATACGTTTATAATTCTCAGACAATAAGTCATACCTTTTATTGCATCCAGGCTCATTTTTCGCTTCACCGAGCAGGTCAGCTGCTCTGAATCTCCACACTTAGGCTGAAGACACACACACACACACACACACACACACACACACACACACAAGGGAACTGATAGTAGAATGATAATATGGCTTTCATTATTATGCATGTATATGTGAACAGAGGGTTTTCCTCCAAGTTGTGATAGTGGGGGGTGTCCTTATACATTTGCTTGATTATGACAAATAACGGGAACTAATTCACGGGCTCATAGAAACAGAAATAGTTTCATTACGGCAATTTTAGGAGCCGATTTCAAGCCAAGAAGCTAAGTTACGCCATGTCCTAACAGCATGTGAGCTAACAGCATTATCAATTTAATCTTAGATAATAAGTTGCAAAATAATTTAAGACAGTCTGACTGCAGCCTGTTCATTACTGACAGCCACTGTCACAACCATTCATCTGAGACACCAAATATTTCAGAGCAGAAATACACACCAGAACTTTTAAAACTAGAAAAGCACTCAGAAAGCACAGACCTCTGCCATTAGCCCTAACTCCCAATAGTACAGAATCCTTTAAAAAATTCCTGGATCCAGACAGTAATCCAGATCAGTCCCAAAATCTAATCTTCCTTATGCCATTTGTGACATTTCATGAAAATCCGTCAATGACTTTTTGAGTTATGTTGCTAACAAACAAACAAACCCACCTGATCACATAACTTCCTTGGCAGAGGTAATAAAATTGGATTTAACTTTTAAAGGGTTAAATGGTTAGGATACCAGAAGTTAGAAGTTAAAAAACTTGACCTAATTAAAAAATAGTTTGATAAAGTTGTAAGCAGTAGCTCACATAGCTCCATTAGCTGTGTGAGCTACATAGATAATGTAGCTATGTAGCTAACATAGCTAAAGCTTAGCTCAAAAGCAGCTATGTAAGATAAATAGATATATTATCTACATAGCTATGCCAGATTTAGCTGTTTGCTAAAGCTAACTTAGCTACGTTTGCTTATGATGTAATGTTAATTACATAGCTAGCCTAGCTATGTTAACTTTCGCTAAAGCTTACAAAGCTAAAGTGAGCCACCATTTGTATAACTACTTCTAAAATAGGTCTATCTACAGTTTAATCCCAGATTAGACCTCTGACCTTTTACTCTGTTTTATTTATGAAATGTTTCTTAGTCTGTGATGTTTGTATGTGGTTATTTCATGAATAGAACTGCCAGACTTCAATATTGTTGAATTTGGAAAAAAGTCTAAAACTGGAAGTAAGTTGAACTTGCACAGGCAAATTATGGCACTTCTTTTCTGAGATATATCTCTGTCTGCACCCATAAATTTTTTACTAACAACAGATTCAGAGAGCACATCTTCACCATCAAGAGAGGACACCACAGACAAAGCTGGATCCCTACAGAAGACAGACTGTGCACCCACTGCAGCCAACAAGAGGTGGAAACAAAGCTGCACTAATCACTTGTCCTTCATACACAGGCAGAGATAAGTTGTTTCCACTTTTCACCAGCAAATGACCATCATGAACAATAATAACACTGTTTTAGTAAAACTGCAGATCAGATTCCTTTCTAAGCCTGTTAGCCAAAGAGCTTTAAATGAAAAAACTTCCTTTTTATTAATAATGTGATGTGGTTTTAAACAGGAAACATAAATTAGCTGAGATTTAATTTCAGAACAACAACAGCAGTGTCCTGATGATTCAGTGGAAATTTTTGAGTTTTTGTCATAGTTTCAGGCTGAGAAGTCTGAGTGGAAACAAGATGCCGTCTGATCTTCTTTGTTGTAAATTTCTGCAAGGATGTGACTGAATGTCTCACAGTGTCTCAATACTCCTCAGGTTTATTCTGGATGGTACTTTATGTTTTAGAAGAATTTGACTCATTCTCAGTGGCATTTCGATGAGGGTTTCCCATCATTAGGGATTCCTGATTCAGTGGAAGAGCAACAACAAAATGAAAAGTAGTCAGCAGCATGCAACCGGAGCGCTATGTGTTTACAAAAACGTACATCCTCTTGGTTAAATTTGGCTTGTGCGTGTGAGTGATGTGAAGAGTTGTGTCGTCGCTGCACATGCCTCAGGTTGGATGTGTAGGCCGGAGATGTAGCAGCAGCAGCAGGAGGGGACACAAATGAGGAGGACAGCTCCCTCTCTCTCTCTCTCTCTCTCTCTCTCTCCTCTCGCACTTTCTGTGTGCATGTGTGCGACAGAGACGAGGCACGGGGAGGATGAGTGCCGCGTTGCGCTCTGGTGAGGTCATCAGTCTGTGGCTAGCGGCACCACATCGCACTGTTTTCCCTACCACGTTCTCCACCATCTACTCGGTGCAGACGGGATTATTAGACCTCTGCTGTAATGTTGGCAGAAAGGCGGTTTTGTTGGGGGGAATAAAGAGTGAGTGTTTGCAATGGAGTGTAAATTAGAGTGCTTGTCATTTTTAAAGGCACTTTTTTTCTAAAGGAAGTTTCAGAGAAAAAGATGACAAAAATTCAGAATTGGTATTAAGAGCTGAAAGAATGAACTATATTCCATACCTTTGATTTGTATTTATGCAGATCCTTCTGACCTAAAACAAGCAGCTTCCTGACCTCCTTCCCCATCTTACCCCCTTTCTTCTTCCCCTCCATCTACCTCCTTTATTCCTTCCAGTCCTCTCTCCTCCTTTTCATCTTTTATCTCCCATTATCCTCCTGCTCTTTGCTCTCTCTTTTTCATTGTGCATCGCTGACCTACAGGCATCCCTTTAGTGTTGGCTGGCATGCTGGTGAGCCTTTTGCTCCACTGTTATATAACTAAATTTAGCATGTTTGAGTCACGCGTTCGGCCATAGGTCATGCTCTGAAGTGACAGCTTACATTAATGTGCACCCAAAGGCTCACCATCCACCCTAAGTCAACGTGTGATACACAGCTCTTTTTTTTTTCTTTTTTGGGATGTATGTGTTTTTCTCACATGAGTGAACAAGCGCACGTGCCCGTCTGTGCCTCATCACCATCTGCATCGTCGGGAGCAAATATAGGCTGCGTGTTTGGTGTATGTTAGTGCAAGGGGAAAAAGAAGAGCACCTCTGTGTGTCTGTGTATGGGCCGTCCTGTCATGCAAGAGGAATCTGCTCAGATAACCTTTTGAGTTTGTGGATGCTCAAGTGTAAGTTTGACTGTGTCTTTAGTGGGAGGATCTGGCTCTATCTTCCCAGCAGGTTGAGATGATGGAGAGTGGAGGCGATGAAAGGTATGAGTGAGGGAGGCCCCCTCTGTCTGCACTCTATGGTTTGTCAGAATTATGTCCTGCACAAGCTCAAACAGCTAAATTTACTGTTCAACAGCAATGACAAGTGTCTTCATGTACAAGACTCTTGTGCAAGACCTTCAGAAAAGGTGTTTCACACATATTCCTGCAATTAAATACTCTGGGGAAACATAATTAATGGTTTTAGATAAATTTCAGCCCCAAAAAAATCACACCCATAAATATCAAGAGGTCAAATCTGCGGTTGTATAATTGGGTTAATGTGCACTTGCAAATTCTGAAAGGTCAATGTCACTTGAGATAATGCCTGCCCTGGAAAAATACTCTCAATAGGAGCACGCAAGGATTTTCATGTACTAAATTAGGGTAATACTTAAAAGAACTTGAAAAATATTTTTGAAATTTTATTGATTTAATTAATTTTATTTCTTATTTTAAGTTTAGGCTCACCCATTAACATCCAAATCATCAAAGCTACAAAATAACTATTAACTTCATGCAAGAAAGTGTATATTTGAAGCTTCAGGTAGTGCCCAAATGTTACTTTGATTAAGCTGGCCTTTATTATAATAGGGTAAAGTATTTTATTACGATACTAATGATGAATGCTGCTCTTTATTATAATAGGGTATAGTATAGTATAGTATACATTCTAGACCTGCCCTCTTTGTAAATTGTCTTGAGATAACATCGGTAATGAACTGGCGCTATATAAACAATGATTGATTGGTGGATTGCTACCAATACCAACTTAAGTATCACAACACTCGATACTGAACCAATACTTGAAACTGAAACGATACTAGTTTGATATGTGATACCTAATGAATCAGAAACAGGATGTCTCAAAGAATGGTCTCATTGTGGATTTGACAGTTTATTAACAAGCTAAAGAGCAAAAAATATGTTTAAATAAAGGTTAAGTTATTCAATATTAAAATAAAAAATGAATTAAATGGCATAAAACTTGATTACTTCAACATTTGAGGATAAAAAAATTAATGAATTCAGTCCTTAAAACAGACTTCAAAATGTAAGGAATGATGATGAATAGTGAAAAAGACTTAAGTTGATATAGGTTTGTGGTCCAGCCTAAAACTCCGCTAGCTAATTTGTTTGCATACGGCCGATATTAACAGCTGATATAGGCAGATTTTTATAGCCAATATCGGTTGACAATACCTGAAAAAAAAATTGTATTTGCTGACATTGATATCATATAATATCATGCATCCCTTAAGTCTTAACTCCTTCTCTGTCTATATTCACTGAGTTAACAAAGTTCATTTATAAAGAGGTCGTTATTACAAAATTTTATGTGATTTTTTTCATAATCTATTCTAAGTTAAACGTAAAAGCACAGAACTTAAATGTGTTTCACTTATCATTCTTCTTATATAATGTCAGGCAATACTCTCATTTACCCGTGATTAAACCACTTTTATCTTATTTTTTACCCTTTTAAAAATCACTGCACTTCTGTATTGTATTTTTCTATTTATACCCATACAACGGCCCTTATATACCAAATAAATAATCCAAAAATTGTATATGCATGAGTACATGTGCAAGAGCATGACCCCACATCAGCCTGGGGCACTGCTGCCTGTTCTGAGGCCAGAGGACCACACTGCTGTCTGCACAACGCAAAAAGCAGAGGAAGCTTATATTAACCTATGCATCGTGAAACAGTTGCAACGCTTAGTGTGTCCACACAGACTTTCATCCTTTTCAGTATGTCGAAGCATTTGTTTACGTCTGTTATGCATATGAGAGTCAGTCAACAAATGCATAAGCACATGTTCTGTGTTTCATGTGTTTTTTGTTGACCCTGTTATTAAGTGCAGCTTTTAAGTCTGGAAAATCTTCACCAGACAGAAAGAGCCAATTGGCAAAAGAGAGGCGCGTCTCTATTTTAAAACTAGTGACCTGCTTTCCATTTGATTTCAGAGCCAAAAGGCCAATTTGGAAATCTCTGCTGTGGTTCTGATTTTTCATTTGTTTTATCACCTCCAGTGTAATTTGGATTTGGGTCTCTGTTTGCACATGGTTGGACTGAAGCTGCATTTTTGCACAATTTTCAAAGGATGCATCTGATTTTATTTTTCGGAAATGCAATTAAAAGACAAAAGGTCTCTTTGTTGTAACTATTCTGCTGGTATCTGAAGTGTTGCATCTTGCCTCTCTGGAGTATTCCTTCTTACCAAAAGTTAAAGTTTCCAGGTTAAAATGAGGGGACTGAGAAAGATCAGCCCAAATAGGCTTATATAAATCATGTCCTTCTTTAGGATTAGTCAGAGGGCCTTACTGCAGCTAAATCTACTCACAGAGCAGTTACACTTGAATATCCCTAATCTGCCTCCTCTGCTCTGCTTCTCCTCACTCCTCTATTGCAGATGTCAGAAAAGGCCCCAGGACTGCAGCCATGTGGGAACTCTGTGTGCCTGTTTGTATTTTTGTGTAGGAAGTGGCCTGCTTCACAAAAAAGCCCATTATGTTCATCTGATACACTGTTAAGTATAGAAAAGATCAAATCCATCTTTATTAAGTTCTTATTTTCATTATTGTCAGGTCCAAATGTTGACAACATTTATCTGTCTTCAGCTAGTTTGATATACTTCTCCCTGAGAAGTGACAATATTTTTTTTTAAATGTGGATTAATGTGCACTTTGATTATCATTTTGTCTTCAAAACTTCACCCGTAGGTATATTATCTCTTCTGCTTTGTTGATTGTCACACCTCCTCCTCTACAAAGCCTCTACTAGTCATGTGTATTCTGCAAATTGTGTCCACGTTATGTTAATTTTTGAGAACATGCACAGCCAATATGGTAAACAGAGGCAAGGGATGTGTGGCAGCCATGATGCATTTGAGTGCATGTAGTTAAGGGCAAGTATATCTCCAGTATATCTCTTCAAGGGCTAGAGGGGAAATCTTCACCTACCAGATAGGTTGTTTGCAATCACATGATCCCTAATTTCCATTGGAGGTTAGGAATTGGGGAAAAGCCATTAGGAATGAATCTGAACAGAGGAAAGTTAGTACTTTACAGCTCTAAATGGACCACTATGCTGCAATTATCATTAGAAAATTTCTGCATACATTGAGCGCCATTCCTACACTTTACCAAAAAGTGATTTTTACCACAGTTTAACAGATTTACCTGGCGCCAAAGCAATTAGTATCACAAAGAGTCAGTCCTGCAGACCTCTTAGTTTCGCCAGATAAAAGGAAACAAGAGTCTAGGGGAGTCTTGTACTGAGCTTAGAGGCTAGCAGAGTCCCTTTTACATATGAAAATCTCCTTGTTTTATCACAAACATGCTTTTAATTTAAACAGTGATAGACTATCGACTGGATAAATCTTGTGGGGTAAGAGACCAAGAGATGATGTAAGCCTGTGCTTGAAACAACTCTGTAATATAGCTAGCTTCCATTTGAATACCAGTTTCCTTTCCTCCATCCTTTATTGATATTTAGTCCATATTCAAAAACTGGTACCAAATAAAGATAGCTATTTGGAAGCCAAACAACCAGCTCTACAAATTTTAGCCAAATGATCTGGATCTCTTATAAAAGACAGATTCTCTGTTACAACAAGTGAGACTGGTTGGACATCAGCTGAGGAAACACAGATAAGGTCAGACTTTAATGTGCTGAATCATGACCAAACTTTACTTGATCCAAACTGAACCACTTTGTGGTAATGGACCATACATGAGTGTTGTGTGACACCAGTCATCCAGGCTTTAGATTGAGTCTTTTTTAATTCCTGCCTGCTGCTGTTTCTTCATGAGTTTTTTCAACCTTTTTTCTAATTCTGCCAGAATATTTCACCACTTTGTGACACAAAAATAGCTTAGAAGTATAGAATGCTTTTATTTTCACATTTGAATTCATGGCATAGTGGTAAACAGCTCAAAACATGACCTCTCTGGTAGCGTTTCTCTATGTAGAAATCATTCTGCTGCTGTGTGACATCATCTGCATAGAAACCTATGGGATGACCCTCCAAGTTGAAACATCATCAGTAGTCACCCTCAGCATTTATGTGAACGGATGTACAGACAACACTATGGCTGCCAGCAACACTGAAGTGTCCTCTCATCCGGGCGCATGTTAGGGTGTGTCGCAACGGCAGGAGTGTGGCAATAATTGGGTTTAAGCAACCCGTGTTGTGTGCTGCAGCAGAGCACAGGAAGCATGCCGATCCTCCTAGGACTGTTATTTACCATGTAAAATGAGGAAAAATAGAACATTACATATATGTAAGAGAGATGCTTCTGCTTTATTGCAGTATACATCCTGTCAAATTGGCGAGATTTTGAAATGCTTGCCATCGTGAGTGAGACATCCTTCAATGAAACTTAAGTTTTGTGGCAAATTATTGAGGCCTTTCTTTCAAAATCAAGCTCGATAGGTTAAGCACAAGAGGAATGAAAATATGACTCATTTATGTCACTTCCTGTTGCCAGTAGGGGGTGCTATGATAAGATGCTTGCATATGAGCTTGTTCAGTGCGATACTGTTGTCTTTGAAGAAAGAGCAGAAGATCACGGAATATTGTTGACTAAAGTTATAATAACTAAACTAATACGATTATTTTGAAATGGAGAAAAAGCTGGGTCGACTTCCTGTTGTGATTTGGGCACAGGTCCATGAGACTTTTTTAGGTCTTATGATGACCCAAATGCTGACCGAAAATTGGCCTAGGCTGAATGGTGTAACTGGGCTGAGTACTGGGGTGCTGTGACAAAGCATATACGCGTGAATGTATTCAGGATCAATGAATGATCATCCCTGTGAAGTTTGGTGATGATTGATGTAAGCATTAGAAAGTTATAAGACATTATTCTTGTATTTTCACTCCAAAAACATTTACAAAAAGTAGTTTATGTTTGGGCTCCTGGCACGGCCCCACCCTATGGTAAAAAGTCACAGTTCGCCCAACTTTAGAGGTTGTCCAGGTTGCCTAGTATGAGCAAAAAAATTCTGGAGTAAATCGGATAAAATATCTTGGACTAGTTAGAATATAAAACCCATAGATTTGAAACTTAAATTTTTCTACTGCGCTTGCTGTACATTTTAGAGAATGGCCCCAAGAGACTTTTTTTTCTTTCTAATCATGACAGATATGTGTACCGATTTTCATGCACATAGGTCTTACCCAGTCCCCGATCATGTCCCCTGTGCGACCCCTGCTTAATCGACTTTCATGAATCCACCAAAACACCAAAATTCCCACTGTGAGACAATTTCCTGTAAAGTTTGGCAAGTTTTTGAGCATGTTAAAGCCCCGAAATTCGCAACTCTTCTGCCAGAAAAATAACACAGATATGAAATCAGGCTGCTGTTGTAATTTTCAAATCTTATGTGCCTCTGGAAAATCAAGAATCACAAGAATTTCTACTCCCGAGGCCTAAATATAAATACGCAAAATGAAGGAGTAGGGTTTGTATTAGGGGCAAGAGAGCTAGTCAGACTGAGAAATACATTTATCATCACTTGATGCTTAGAAACACCAGGTCACAGCACTGAACACCCATAAAAGATGCTTCTTGACACTGACAGCGTGCCTATTCATATGTACAATTACTCCATGCACTTGCAACTGCAGCAACAAGGAAAAGGCATCACCCCTGCTGGAATTGCTTATCTCCTTCGGCGTGCTCAAACCCATTTTTTTTTTGTCCTGCATATGGCTGGCCTTATCCGTGCTATCCCTCTTAAGCTAGTATTGTTTTGCTGTATAAATCTGTACGGACAGACATGGCTGAAGGTGAGATGTTGAAGAAGAGGAAGTGAGCAAAAACAAAACAAAAACTGTGTGTGTGTGTGTGTGACATTGAATTTTCTTTGGCACTTCTCACCATGATATCGACTCTAAATGAACCCCTGACCTTGTGAAGCTGCCAGAGCCTGAGCACTACTCACATGTGCTGCTCTGCTAATGCAGCAAATAAAAGATTCTCACAGATGAATAGAGGATTCAGGTTTTGAACACCATGCTTAGAAAAAGAGACACCCAGGAGGTCAACAAGCTTGAAGGCCGAAGTCTTACTGAGGCACTCTTCTTACATAAAGGGCCCTTAACTGAAGTTTGAGTGTTTTGAATGCTCTTAAGTCCACTCAGAGAACAATCATGAGTTGTTTGGATGGCTGACACAGCAGTTAGCGCTGTGATGATCACTGGTGTGAGTGCGGCTGGTTTGGATGGTGCAGACTTTTCCCTGACAAATGGACAGTTTATTTTCTGATTAGACCTTTAGTCAAAGTGCCAAGGATCGATTTCAAAGACACATTACAGCTCTGGTGTCAGGGGAGAGTGTGAGAAGGGAAAAAGGGAGGCAAAGTTTGGTATCAAGGGAATAACAGGAAAAACAGAGGGAAAAAGAGAAGGAAAAATGTCAGTTTGAGTGTATCCAAAACAAATTCCTGAGTCACATATGTGTAGGAGAGAAATGGAGAGCGAAAGTAAAGAAAGCACTGAGAGAGGGGGACTACATATGACTAGCACATGGCTGCAGATGTCTGCTCCATTCACTTGTCATCCTGACAGACTGAAGACATTAAAACTTGGAGGAAGTAAGAGCAACGGAGACGGAGGGGGAGGAAAAGGAGGGAGGAGAGTGAGAGAGAAAGGGAGGGTTGAAAGAGGGGGACAGGGTGACTGAGTCAGGAGAAAGGGGAAGTCTTCATGAAGAAAAAAGGGAAGAGAAGGAGGGAGAGGAGAGAGAAAGGAGAGGGGTTACATGTGGCTATTTGAGGTAGCCGTTGAGTTATGGAGCGAGACAGAATAGCCGGTAAGTTTTGGCTTATTTTGATACTTTATGAAAGTTTTCCTCAAGAGGGACTTTCTTTCTCTTTTCTTTGTTAGAGTGCAGAGGAGGCTGATTCTTAGAAGTGGCAACAGTCTGACAGAAACCACCCTGGTTTGTGTATGAATAACGTGGTCAGTTGGGGTGAAAGCAGCTGTTTAAAGCTCTCTCTCTGTTTGACTGTGTGTTACATTTTCTCCTCTTCTTCACATTGAATGAGCAGCACAAGCTAAGTACTCTGTGAAGTGCAAACAGAAGGTCTGAATAGCTTCCATATGAAGCGCAGCAGAGAGTAAACTTCATGTGACGGGCTGTCAAAAGATGACTTTGATTCAGGAAATGCAGTCTTTCAATGCAAAGCCACTACTGTGCTGTTAATGGCAGGACTTTGAGCTGACCCACATACTCAAGAAGGGTCCGACAATAGATGGATGGAGCTAAATCTTCGTACCATCATCACATGATTAGACTCCAAGCTGAGGAGTCCAGTTGTCAGATTAATTCTGACTGACGCAGATGGTTTATTTTAGGTTACAGGGAGCAGAAGCTAGGCTCATATGTCAGCTAATATGATTTGCTTTTAAGCAGACAGGCAGCAGACTTGATCGAGGAATTTTGGCATGCAGCAGACCCCAAATGGGGTTATGATTCCCCCTTTCTCAGTAGCTTTATTTTTTCCTTTAATCAGCTGGATTGATTTTAATGCATGCTTTGTTTATAACTCCCATTCAGACAAGCATGTGTTCAGTCTGGACTCAGAGGATGAGACTAATCTAGCATGCTGCGATGATTAAGGCTGGACATCCAGCTGAGCAGCACTCATCAAATTAGCTTTTAATTTGTTCCTCAATAATGGGGCCGAGTTCCCAGAGCCATATGATGCAGATACCCACTTTCACATCCACTTGGTGGCAGTGTTGCAATGTCATTTGTCCTCTTTGTGCGGCTGCAAATTTCTCCAGGATCTGTGAAATGGGGATTCATATTCTGCAGTCAGAGAGATTTTCTTTATGTTGTGAAGAGAGACTGACTTCAGTCATTGTGTAACATTTATTTTTTCACAAAAAACACTTCAATAGAGGAAGTTATGTACAGACTGAGCTAACTTCCTGGTTTTCACTGTGTGCTGTGTGCCTCTGTTTGGACCTGTTGCCATAGCCACAGCAATCCTGAACCCTTGAGGCTTTGTTTTAGCAATGGTCAGAGCCTGTGGTGTATCAGTTTTTCAGCTTTTTCAAATATGATGCATCTGCCCAAACCCATCTTAACCTGGAGTGCCTCCTACTGTCCTCTTTTTGAAGCCTGTAAAGTATTAAAAAAATATGTTCAGCATGACATGTCATCAAATGCAGCGGTCCCGTATGGCAGCCACATTGGCTTGTTGTTATAGCTGATTGGTGACACACTGCTTTCAAAAAAACAACAAATGGGAAGACTAACAAAGGAAATTAGGAAGAGTGAGTCATGTTGCTTGATGTTGTGCCAATTAAACAGGAAGAGAATCGGTTTGTCTTATCTGGTGAGATGACACTAATTGCATCCAAGTGAAATCAATTAAAGCAGTAGTTGAAAGATTTCAGTACAAACGAAAACAGAGACCAGGGAAATATGGAGATGAACCATCTTGCATTTGTTCTGGAAGTAGGCTGAGAGTCATCTTTTCTCACTTTCAAATTCACTGGAGTTAAAAAAAGGTGTTTTCACCCATACATATGGCAGCCATCTTTCTCCTCAGAGTGGAAATCTTTACTATTATTTACATATTGTGCTCCTTGCCTTAATAAAGCATAGATATAGATATAGATGATATAGATATAGATATAGATATAGAGTGTTCTATATGTGTGTATATATATATATATATATAGGCATCCATACACATTTACACTTCAACGACAGAGCGGTGGGAGAAGACAGGGTTTAAGTGTCTTGTTAAAGGACACATCAGCATGTGACTGCATGAGCTGTGGCTCAAACCCACAACCTTTTAAATGCTGGAAAACTCACTCTACCTACTGATACAATATCGCAGTACTGTTAGGTGAAAATTGAAATTACATTAAATTGAGTGACTGTGAGAGTTGTTGCTACGGAAACAATACAGCGTCTCCCCCTTGGCTATCAGAATGTTGTTGAGTGACCCGGCACAAGCAGTTGCGAGTTTCAACTTGTCACGTTGCAAGTTTTTTGATCTGAACTGGGATTAAAAGTTCCTGGAAAACAGTAATCATCAGTCAATTCAGAAATGCTGCTGATCATTAATGACTGTGTCTTGCTTGGGCTATGAGGCTGAGATCAGCCTCAGACTTGGACTCACTTATGTCATGGATTTGCTGGGCAAGACAGAGACGGTCCTTGCTGCAGCACCTCTGGCCTTCAGTCAAAGGATGTCCATAGGTGCTGGCTGGACTCCTTTGTGACAGCTTCTCTTTGGTGCATCTTTGGGTATCGTTGGCATGACCGTGTGTCTACTGCTGACATTGCCAGGAGAGTGGGGATGGGAAGGGGCAGCTGTGCTTTTATGGGCACCTGGCACAGTTTCCCAGGCCAGATCCAGCTCACTGCATACTGGGTGGAAGATGGGGCATGGACCTGGATGATGGCTACCAGGAAGCCAGAGCAGTACAGGACCAAGTTTGACCAGGCGAACCGGCATATGCTTGCTTAATTCAGAATAGAAAAGTAACACAAAAAAACAGTTTGGTGTCAGTTTGGTCCAGTTTGTAGAGCTGGGTAGTACATGCAGAGGCTACAGAGCACTGAACACGATCCAGATGTAAGTTTGGTGCACGTCTTACCCAACTCTCTTCCCTTATTTCCTGTCTCTCTTCAGCTGCCATATCAAATATAAACAAAACCCCATAAATAATCTAAAAAAAAAAAAAAAAAAAAAACCAACTCATACAGCATGATGTGCCAAAAAAAGATATGAGCTACTTGGACAAAAGAAGGTTTTTGAACCAGGCTGTAAACATGTCAGTTTTTGCAGTCAAAATGGTCATGTTAACACGGATCTTTGTGGGCCTCCAAGTGCTTCTGCAGCCAGCCTCAAGTGGACAATCAAGGGACTGCAGTCCTCATGCACTCCTCATTGGTCTCATTTTCCAACAGGTTGCTGCTTGATTCTAGTGCTTTATGCTGATGTGAACTTTGATTATTAAGGCTATCTGAAATTTTATGAGGCTTAATATTGGGCATAAAACTCAGAACTCCAATGTCATAACAAATACTAAAGAATTCTAATAGCTATAATTATTGTCTTTACATTGACAACATTAGCATTTAACCAACTCCTATCTGACATTAACATGAAAATTCTTGACTTATATTACTCATAGCAAGCTTACACTGCTGTAAGCCTGCTAACATTGATGTTAGTGTGATAAATGTGGTGATGTTAGCCAGGAAGTGGTTAGGTTTTGTCTTAAAGTAGCTGATGACTGCTCAGATGTGTTCATTTGAATCTGCTTCCCTGATGCATGAGCACACAGTCTACAACTTTTGTCCCTTTTTCACATGTGAATTCATTGTTATTGCTGCTGCATCTACCCAGAGTCCTGTGCACCCCCACCCTCTACACGTGTTCACTAAAACCTCACCTACTTCCACAAAAACACATGAACCCAGAGTGGAGGGACTGAAGGAAATCACCCGGCTCAACATGTTCCATATAAGTGTACAGGATATCCTCTATGAGTGAACGCCCCACAGCTCTCCTCCAACCATCCTCACGATATCTCACCTCATATTGTTTCTTTTTCTGATTATTATTTAGTTATGATAAGAGAGGGAGCCTTAACACAGCCGGCACAGGGAGTCCAGGAAACTGACTGGGAAGCCCCACCTTCGGTCCTCCAGAGGGAGGAACTGTGACAGGTGAAATTATTCAACATGATGGGAACACAGGTCGAGTCGGGGTTGATTCAACAGAGATAGATGAACCTCGTTTGTCAGCTCCTCCAAGTGGTAGTTTACAACAGCTGTACCTGCGGTCACTAAGGTGCTAAGAGGAAATGAGTCAATGTCAAAACGTTTATGTAGAAACAAGTGAGGGAGACATGCATTTAATGCACACGTGGGTGACTTTTTATCCATCAATCATCACTTCTGTCCTCAAGCACACAGTTTAAAACCTCTATGACAAAACATGAACTTGTTGGATCTACTTGGATGGAGCCAGACAAGTCACGTTTAGAACTGTTTAAAACATTTGTTCCAGCTGCAGAACATGTTTCTGTTTGGCTCGGATATCATTACTTCTGTTGGATTCATTTTGCGTACAGAATCTTTGGAGTGATGAGATAGCATCTTAAACCCCAGTCAGAGCCTACAGACCACTGTTTCACTGATTCAAGGCAGAGCTGGCAATAGCAGAGCAGGGGGTCTAGAGCAGCTTAGATGAACTGCGTAGGGAGGATGTTGTCAGGTGACCAGATTATGATTAATGACGTGAATAAAAACCAACGAAGCTTGAGTTTTCTGCCTGTAGCTCACAGGTCTTGTTTAATATACTAACCCACAATCTCCACAATCCATGTAGCTTCATTAGCTACGTAAGCTATGTAGATAACATTGCTATGTAGAAAACATGGCCGAAGCTAAAGCTTACAAAGCTACATTAGCCATGTAAGCTAATGCCACATTTGTAAACATTAACATAGCTAAATTGCTAATGTTCGCTACATTAACTTTAGCTCAACATAGTTACACAGTTATGTTAGCTATGCAGCTAACGTAGCTATGTTAGCTTTAGTTGTGTTTGCTTAAGCTAACATCACAACATTAGCTATGCAGCTTAAGCAAACAAAGCTAAAGCAAGCCACCGCTGCACATCTACTTCTAAAACAGGTCCAGACATACTTAAATCCCGGATTAGACCGCTGACCTTTTTTTGTTTGTTATATCTATGAAATGTTCAGTCTGTAATGTTAGGGCTGTGGTTGTTTCATGAATGTCATTGCCAGACTATGCCCATGAATAAAGTTAAATAAAGACATAAAAAAAAATCTAAAACTGGTTATATGTTGTACCAACAATTTATGTTACTTCTGTTCTTACAGAGTAGTTATTTTCTTCACTGAAAATAAATCTGGCGTATCTCGACTGTAGTAGCTCTTCTGACATAATGAAGCTGTCTGCTCTGGAGTGTGCTGCATGAATGTAAAAGTGTATGAACAGACCGGGATTTGCTAGTGGAGTTCCCATGTGTAGATTTTGCTTGTTATGAAATAGACTGAAATAGTATTGACATCTTTTTATGACATCCAAATGCAAACTATTTGTTATTCACTTGTTATTTCAATATTTTAACTCTTAGTGGTACGACTGCCAGATAGGTGTCAGACCAAGTGATTGAAAGCATGCTAAAGAAACTAGCTTTATTCTATATTTTCCATAGCAAATGAGTTCATGAGTGAGACTCAGGGCCATTTTATTTCTTTCATTTCATACACACTATTATGTAGTACTTTATCAGTAAGAGGTAAAAGGTACTGCTTTGTCCACAGGGGGCACCAAAGTCTACACCACCAAAAGTTGCTGATGAGAGCTTTACCAGTACTCTTGAATAAGTAAATTCTATTAGAATGCTTTTAGGCCTGGATTATTGGTTATGACTAGGGGTGCACCAATCGATCAGCCAAAATTGGAATCTGCGTCGATTTCCTTAATTTTGGGGGATTGGAGATCGGCCGATACTTACATATAAAACCGATCTTATATACCTCTACCTACTAAAATGTAAAAAATGAAAGACTGGAACTGATATAATTGACCTATGGCTAAGCCACGCCCCCTCCACTCACTCGGACAAACAATGCACATTCACTGACAGACGCTATTGCAGTTGTCACAGTGGGAGACACTTCACAGGAGGTCATTGATGATTTTTGGAGACAGAAAGATCACATATCATCTAGAAGTCACCAAAAGGGTCTAAACTACGCATTGGAGGGTTATATTAATCATTTTATTGTCAAGAAGGCTGATAAAAAGCTTCAGTTACAAGCCAAAATTGACAGGTCCCAGTGCAAATGTGATAAACCGCATCTTGTTGCCATCACAATCTCAGACCACAAGATAAAGGATCTGCATCAAAGTGCCACTGAAGTTAAGGTTTTTGGCTCATAATATGACAAAAATATAACGGCCTTTTTACCATCTTTACCAAGATTGTCTCTCCGGTAGTTTGGTGCTACCGTCATCCAGCCTCTCAGGATATCTTGGGTTGGAGTCGCATGTACCCCATGAACACCGTTCATGGGGTACATGTGACAGCAATGCTCTAAACTTTTCATTTATATTTGAGAGAACTACCTCATGTGCAGTTAAAACAACAAGTTTGTATTGTTTCATGGGTATTGTTTAATGTTTTTCTATAAAATAAGATTGGAACATTGAAGGTGTGTGCTGTCAGTTATAAAAAAAAAAAAATCAGTATTGGCCAAAATCGGAATCGGCAGGTCAGGCTTTTTAAAGATCGATGATCGGCCAGAAAATTGCAATCGGTGCACCTGTAGTTACGACTATTATACTCAGTCCTCATAATAGACAAGTATTGTTTTATCACTGCACACAAACTTTGAAGAGTTAATTTGTTTTCAAATATCCAATTATGTTCCTGATAAAAGAAGAGACTCACCAGGAGTTTTACTTATATTGTTAACAGCTTTTGTAATTAACACAGGACAGACACACACATCAAAACACTGGAAACCATACCTTATTACCATCTTCCTTTCATCACTTTAGATGTGTGAATTGTCTACAGATGAACTTCTTTGATACTCTAGTGTTCTCCAGAACTCAAAGATCAGAGGCTCCTGTTTCAAATCACATTTGGGCACTGCATCACAGTGAGGGTCAGCCAAGTCTTACAACCACTACAGCAGTATTTCTGGCAGCATAAGTTGTCCACACAGCTTTAGGCCAATTTAAAAAGGCTTACTATAACAGAGTCAAGGGCAACAGCTTTTCCAATGAACTGTCAAATGAATAAAATATTCTTTTAGTATGTGAGTGTGGAGATTGATACATCTGAGTTAGCTCATTATATTTGCCTGAATCTGGCCGCTCGCTCTTAAAACCATAGCTTCTTTATACTTTTCATTATTTATATGTGTGCAGCTTTCTCACTGCTCACAACATGATATTCCTACAGTGGCAATGTGTTATTTAGGCCCTGTTATAATAAGTGAGTTAGTTTCACTGGCATTCAGAGATGTAATTCGGTCTTCTTATCAGCTTTTAAAGGGGCCATTTAGACTTACAATGAAATCACACTCATTTTAGCATGAGAGTGATCTCTCCAATAAGGATGTTTGAGCAACTTCCTGTCAATAAATGTTGCAGTTGTGCTTAATTCCTGTTTGTATATGAACGCACAAAGCAACCTTAAATCTGTGATATAAGGTAATGTATCCTTTTTGAATTCATGAAAATGTCAACATTGAAAAAGAAACAGAGGATTTCTGCTTTGATTGCTTTTTTATTGCAGTTTTGAAAAAAAGAAGCAGTAAAATGCATTGTATGGATATGGACAGCTAATAAGCCTACATCAACAGTACAACAGAAAAGTATGTGTCTTTCCAATGCTTTGCAGACGACTTGCAAGTCTACTCGTCAATAAAAACAGATTCAATCAATGCTTTGCTGAACCGTCTCAAACCTGTGAAATTCTGGATGAAGATAAACTTTCTGAGTTATAATTAAAAGAAGCATATTTGTAGTGTTTTTCACCATTAGCCTCCTACAGACACCCTGTGTGAAAAATTATGGTGTCATGGTTTGACAGCTCCATCAAACTTGACCAATAAGTAAGCTTGGTGACAAGATCGGCTTTTGTCAGCTGAGACAGATGGGTAGGCCAGGGTTGGAAAGTAACTAATGCATTTACTCAGATTACTGATACTGAGATTACATTTTAAAATCAGTACTTTTACAAAAGTAACTGTACTTTTAATTAAGTACAATTGTCCTGTACATTTTTCCACCTCTTTTTGTACATTGATCTAAGCTCTACCCACTGTGATTTCAAATCTCGGGGGATGTTTAGGCAAAGTTCCCCATCATGCCCTTGGGCAGAGTGTTCTGTTGTTTTTAATGCTGTATGTGTTAAGTTGTTTTTGAATGTTGTCTGTTGCACATTGATCCCTCCTGGGGTTCTTTTGCTCTTGTTTCTGGTAGATTGTTGTTGTTTTAGATGTGAGACACGTTTCCACCATGGGTGAAGTTATCCACTGAGTAAGAGTTTTAGTGACTTCAGGTGCTCCTGAAGGATGCATAGTGAGTATACTTCATCAGTATGCATTGTCTTGAAATGAGTTTGACTCCCTGCTTTGCCAGAGGAGTCACCCTGCCACAGATTTTTAGAACTACAGCAGCTCAGTCATATTCTAAAATATTAAAGACTTTCAAAGGTGTATTTGAACTGTTTATAGTGTGGACCAATTTAAACACTTCTAAAGTGTTAAATTTAACCGTGTATTTGCTTTATTATGAAGGTGAGACTTTACCTGAACAACCTTTTCTCTTGTGGGGCTTTTCTATTACACTGAGTGGCTCTACTTGGTTTGACCCGGCATGGCAGCCCAGTGTGGCAGGGGATTTGCTTTTCAACCACAACTGAACTACCCATGCTGTTAAATAGCTTCACTTCAGTAAATGTTGCTTTGTACAAGAGTTGACCATTGTTTCTTCTCCAAGGTTTCTTCCTCTTCTATTGGTAATCTTGCAGGTATTTTAAAGTTGGGTGCAGCAGTTGCTACTTGTGAGGTGTCCCAAATTATAACGAACTGCTGTGACATCATGGCTTGCTTGGAGGTGGGGCAGAGCAGGGCCATTTTGGGCACAGCTCGGCGTAACCCGGTATGAGCAATCTGGTGATGGGAAAAGTGAATCGGCATGGCTTGGTTTTGATCGACGGAGCCAAAAGCCATAGTGGAGTCATAGAAAAGCCCCATTGTTGGTCTTGTCAATAAGGAAAGATCATATTTTACTGTACATCTCCTCAGTAGACACTCAGTACTTCAAGTACACTTTAAATGAGATACGTTAATACTTTAAGTAGATTTCTAGACCAGTACTTTCACTTATACTTAAGTACATTTTAACCAGACTAACTGTACTTATACTTGAGAATAATAGTCATGTATTTTATTCCACCACAGGCTAAAGCCCTGCTTTACCTTCCTGTAGATGAATTTGCAAGGATCATTTATGTATTCAGTACTTTAGAATATTGTATTTCTTTGTAAGTTGGTGTGGATCACTTGTCCTTTCTGTGTTTACAGTTGGTTCAGGATTTCCTGTCATGAAGAGACAGTACTGACTCCTCTCCACTGTCTTCTTGTTAGCTTCTGGATGTAGTCGTTTCTTGTTTTAAAGCCTTACATGGACTGACATCTTCTTATCATTCTGAGTTGTTGCACCAACATGCTCCTATCAGAGCACTCCAGTCAACACACCAGATGCTGCTGGATTTTCTGAGGTGAAGGCTTTAAGATGCTACAAAACTATGAAAAGGTTCACCTGTAAATATTAGAGTACAGTAAAATTTATAGACTTTGCTTAAGACCCCACCTGTTTCCACTGGCTTTTAAAACAAGTTATGCTTGACATTTTGACAGTTTTATGTTCCAGTACATTGTGTTTTACTGTTTTTATTGTGTCATATTTGTGCTTTTATTCCTCAGTCATTTTTTATGTTGTGTTTCAGTCTGTACAGTTGTCAGACACTTTGGTCAACCGAGTCTGCTTTAAATGTGCCCTATAAATAAACTTTGACTTGACTTGATTTGAGATATATAGAGCCCAATTGCTTTGGTGAAGCGCATTTATCCCTCTATGTGCACAAGCCTCTGTGTTTACAGCACTATTTTAGGAGCACTAAGACACACACGTCTATAGTCACAGTCAGAGCAACCACAGCAGCACATGTATGCACATAATCACATAATGTCAGTCGCACTGCACACTCACATCACTCCAGATGTTGTTTTGGAGCGCTCCCTCATTCTGTCGCTGAGCTGGCCCTGCGTGTGTATCCATGTTTAGATAAACACACACTGGCTGGTGGAGGTGTGTACGTCGCACACTGTGTGTTTTGCTTTAATTGAGCACTACAGAGTACTTGTGGCATATGGTTTACAGTGTAGCCCACATGTTCCTGCAACGGCACTGAGGGGCCACACACTTTGTTACATATAGTACTGTGCATATACTGTTTACTGTATGCATATACATGCCTGCCATCTAACTATTATACTGTAGGTGAAGTCATGCACAAACAGATCCATTTTCACATGCATACTGTGGTGCACACATGCATCAGCATGCATGCAAATCCAACAAACACATTAACTTTGGATAACACAGCTGTCACATGCATGATTCACACTATGTGCCCCATACAATAAACTTACACCATAAATGTACCACCATGATGACTCTGTTCTTTATCCCAAGACACCTTAGCAGCAGTTTTATAAAATAACCAGACTGCTCACACTGTTTTTCTGTGTCAAATTGACCTCTTAGGTGTTAGGGTTAGGGGCCACTGGGTGGGCTCAGCATCCTATTAGTGCCCCTTAGAATAGAGCTTTTCATTCAAATGGGATATTTCACAATTCTTATAGTCCATAAAAATGCCAGGCACGGGTGCTGTTTCAAGTCTGTTGACATAAAGGTTAAAACTAGGATTGCCAACATTTCTGTATTGGCTGGTATGTCCCATATTCTAGGTTTAATTAGTTTGTCCTGAGTGGGGCGCCCTATATCCTTTAGTTACTTCTTTGTAATTACTAGACTACTGCTCCCAAAGCAGATCAGCTGACACAGCCAGTAGCCCATCTTGCACTGATCATGTTCATCAACCTGTCATCCATTCATGCACATCCATAATACAACATCAAAACACAAATCCTGCTAAAAAAAAGTTTCATTTCAGTCAGGACCACTTTGTCAAGAAACACACATGATCTGTAGCTATAAATTTATCTTTATAGCAGTTATCAATTAGCACTTTTGCTGGTATCTAAGTTTGGTGCTATTCTGGGATCCCTGCACTTCCATGAGCCTATGTGGAAAGCATTAGGCAGGGACAGCACTCGTTAGTGCCCTTCCTATGGTGATAAGGAAAGCATAAGACAGGCAGAGAAGAAGTAAAAGCCAGAGCAGAGCAGGCATCAATGAAAACAGAATGAAGCTGATTAAGTCAGAAGCAGAATAAAGGAGGAGCTGGGGTGGAGGAGGGTTGCAAGAGCAGCTTGCAGAGAGAGCAGTAGAGCACAGCCAGGCAAGAGCAGTTTAAATAAGGCAGCATGAGAGCGTTTAGCCAATAGTGTGCCTAGCGTAAATCAGCTGGCCATCAGCTGATGAGGGCTTGCCTGAGATCAGCTGATCTCAACGAGGCAGAGCTGGACTCAGTGGCCTGTCTGAACTAACACTATATGCTCATTTTTTATGATTGGTTCTGTTCAGTTTGCTCACAAATGTGGATTAAAAACTGACAAATCCACAAAAAAGAAAAAAATGTAGCTGTAAGAAGGAATGGGAAGCAAAGGAGACATGGGTTAAGCTGTTCGGTGGCAACTCAATGAAAGTTTTCTGCACTCAGAAAATGTCAGAATTGCCAGTAAAGCCTTGCTGCAGTAGATACAGGTGCAGTATAGAGCTGATCAAACTGAACTTTAAATATGTGAACTGTGACTGCTGGAAGCTGTCAAGAACAGCAAGAAATATATATGGATAAAGGAAACTTTGCAGTCATGTCTCTCATTTGGATTTAAAGTCCTTTTTTGTTTTATATTGTAAGGCTCCAAGCTGTGATTTAACTGATGATTTATTTTTAGGTTTATTAGAGAGGTTCTCAAAGTGGAATCCAGGGGCTGTCAGAGGAAAATACGGGTCTTACAGGAAGTTCCATCATTATAATTTCAGCTTAAAATGATAGATGACTTTTTTGGTCATAGTTTTATTTACTTTCTGTAATAAATATATAAAAAATATTCTCAGATGAGATCTGTGTTATGACTTTTCAGCTTAGAGGTCTTTCATGTGAAAAGGAGAGGTTTATTAACAGTTTTAGTAAAATTGCTGGTCAAATATGATCTTTTCACACATCATGTGGCAGTGAGATCCAGCCATAACATTGTGTCTCCTATTTGGCACAGAAAAAAGTTGGCAACCCTAGGTAAAAACCTTTGAGATTTGTGATAGCTGTTGTATGAAAATACACCTTATGGACAAAATTATTCAGATGCCTGGCCATGACACCAACAGGGACTGTATGGACATTGTATTTAAATACATGTACTTTAATATGGAGTTGGGCCCCCTTTTGCAGCTCTTCTTCTTGAAAGCTTTCCACAAGATTTTGGAGTTTTTTTGTGGTCATTTTTGCCCATTCTTTCTGCAGAACATTTATGTGGTCAGGCACTGATGTAGTACGAGACGGCCTGGCTCACAATCAGCATTCCAGTTCATCCAAAAGATGCTCAATGAGTTGAGGTGAGGACTCTGTTCAGGCCAGTCAAGTTCTTTCACACCAAACTCATCAAACCCTGTCTTTATAGTCTTTTCTTTGTGCCCTTTGGCACAGTCATGTTGGAATAGGAAAGGGCCCAAACTGTTGCCATAAATTTGGAAGCAAAGCTTTGTCCAAAATGTCTTGGTATGCTGGAACATTAAGCTTGGGCCTAGCCCAAATCCTGAAAAACAGCCCCATACCATTATTCCTACTCTACCAAACTTCACCGTTGGTGCAATGCAGTAAAGCAGGTCATGTTCTCCCTGCATACGGCAAACTCAAACTGCACATTTGACTGCCAAACAGAGAAGCGTAATGGTCACTCCACATGTTTCCACTCCTCCACAGTCCAGTGTCATTGTGCTTTACACTTCTCCATCTGATGTTTGGCATTGGACTTGGTGATGGGAGGCTTGCATACAGCTGCTCGGCCATGGAAACCCATTTCATGAAGCTCCTGCCGCACGGTTTTTGTGCTTATGTTAATGCCAGTGGAAGTTCAGAACTCTTCGGCTATCTTCCTGACCCCACTCTGTGATTTTAAACGGTTTTCTGCTTTGTGGCTGCGTCGCTGTTGTTTCCAAAACACTTCCACTTTCTAGTAATATCACTTAAATAAGACTGTGGAATATCCAGCAGGGCTGAAATTTCTAACTGTTTTATGTCAAAGGTGGCATCCATCACAGTACAATGCTTGAAGTCACTGAGCTCTTCAGAACAACCCGTTTTGTATCACAAATGTTTGGAAATGAAGAGGGCATGGCTAGGTGATTGAAACACCTAAATTCAGTAATAAGCAGGTGTGGACCAATACTTTCGAAAGCTCCTTCTACTCTTGCTTCAGCTTTCTTTGAAGGCCGACTGAACCAGCTTGTAAATTCACTGCTACCACCTTAGCCATTACAAATGAAACACCAGATATTACTAAGAGTAATATCAAATCACACATCGCATTAGCAGTCCAGTCTGATTAAAAAAGAAAGTAGCAGAAAGGCACTCACTTAAGACCATTCACTTCTTACAGTGTTATCTACTCTTTTTGATTCTTATGAGAGTTTCATTAAGAAGAAATATTGTGACCTATCCCACAGGGAGGTGGTAGATTTGGCCAGCTTTGATATTTCCTCATCTCAGATTAATTTATCATCACCTTGTCTATAGTGTTTCCTTTTCACCTCAAAGAACAGCCTCTAAATTGGCTTCAGCAGCTTCAAGGATAAAAGTGTAACTAAGTCCTCCACATCAAAAGCTGCCCTGTTGTCAGCATCCCTCCTTAAGGACGCACTACTGCTAGGGATGACCTGGTCATACGTGTCCCTCAAGCCTAAATTCCAACGTTCGTGCTGATAAAACTGTCACACAGGGCATGTTAGTGCACAAATCAACCTCTGATTCCCCAGAGGCGATGTCATATATCCCTAACTTTCTCCAGGAAGTCTTTCAGGTTTTTCTGTCAACAGCAACTACAGAAGTGACTGCACTTTAATTAACATGCCAGCAAGTTTGTAGACGTTGTTTACTCAAAACGGAAGCTTGAAATCTCACTTTAACTGTGGTTTTTCTGTAGATGTGATGGAGTGAAATACACCCAGAGGATCATGTCTGATTGCAGGTTAACCTGGTTTAAATGACCGTGTGACATCTTGTCCACTTTCACCGACAGGGAATCAGACCTGAGGGCCACTCTTGTTAAAAAATGCTCTCAGGGAATGACAGGGTCTGTTGTCTGCGTGAATGCATGCGCGTGCATGTACAAGTGTGTGTTGGGGGCAGGGGAAACACACACACATACACACAAACACAGGACATGAGGGAAAAGGGGGGAGTGTGTTTCTGAGAGGGGAGGAGAAGGGAGGAGGCTTGCCTTTTCGCTCTCTCTCTCTCTCTCTCTCTCTCTCTCTCTCTCTCTCTCTCTCTGAAGTCTGAATGCAGCGATACAGAGAAGTTAGAGGGAAGTCAGAGAAATCAAACTGCTCCTTTAAAGGGAGAGTTGCATGCTAATTCGTCATTGACTTTAACTGTTGAGAATTAGTAACAATTTTCTGGAGATCTGAAAGGAAAAGGAAGTTTTGTGACTTTTCATGCCGGGGAAAATGTCTAATTCTGGAGTTAATCCACACTTGGAGGGGATCATTTCAGATTTTGAAGGTTTGTTATAAGTTTTCTTCTTTCTTCATTTCATAATATCAGTGTTAAGCCATTATTGTGAATAGCAGCATCTGTGAGTACTTTTATGTTTTCAGGTATTTGTCTGTATGTGCCAGTGTGGTACTGCTACAACAGTGGTGGACATATGCTAACTAATCCCTCAGAGCCTAGTCTGTAATGGATTATAGCCAGTTTATATCAATAATAGAAACAAACACAGCGCTGACACCATGCTATTCTTGCACCGGAAAGCCCTCAGCTGAAAGCACAACAAGGAGGATGGTGGAAACCTCAGTGTAAAGAGCAAACATCTGTCCAACCGCTCGTACAGCAGTCACAACTGTGTCAATGCTTTGTTTTCTAAACCACAGTGGAGCTGGCATTAATATCCTTTGTCCTCATCTTCCTCTACCGTTTGTCTTTCTTCCTTCCTGGCTTCTTTCCTGTTTCTCCTTTGAGTCAGAGTGGGTTCCTCCAGATGGTGTTTGGCCTAAATTAATGGGAGATGATGGGCTGATGCTGTCCTTCATGTCATCCCAGAAGAACCTCCCTTTTTTAGCCAAGTATTACATGTAGCAGGTTGTAAGGTTAAAAGTGTCATATGTTTATGTGTAGTCTACATTATCAGAAAAGCATTATTGAACTTCTAATGTATGAACACACTGGACTGTTTTAATTGGTAAATGGATGCAGGGTCAAAGGGTCATTATGTGCCAAGCATAATGCATGCTGTGTCATTGTTCAGTGTCTTTAAAAAAGTCTTAGCTCATAATTCGCCTTTGCATGTGTGGTAGAGCAGCGAGCAAAACAACTTTTGAGAAAACAGCTGACAGATTTTAAAGTCCACCTCATGTTGTAATGGTCAGATGGTCAGAGAATAGACAGCGGGTTTGAACTTCTGTCTTTGCTTATTTTTCTCCACACAAGTTCAGTAATTCTTGGCACTAAGACACAATACACAACAAGGATTTCATCCAAAAACTGATGAAAAGTACAGTCTGGCTGCAGACTTACATTTCTAAAGGCTACTCTCACAGACAGTTTATCTGAGTCACCATATGTCTCATCGAGAAGGTGGCATTTTTTGATTTTTTTTTTTCAACTTTATTCATAAACCAAGTCTAGCAGTTACATTCATGAAATAACCAGTTTGCAAACATTACAGACTAAAACATTTTCAAAAATAAAATAGAGAGCCCTCATGCTTTTGCTTCTTAGATTTAGCTTAATCTAACATAGCTATGCTAGCTACAAAATTAATGCTACTTCATAAGCCAATGTAGCTAAGTAAGCTTTGGCAACATAAGCTTTATCAAATTTAGCTAAGGCTAACAAAGCTACATAAATAATGCACAGATATAGCTTACATAGCTACTTTTGTGAGCTTAGCTTTAGCTATGTTAACCACGTTAGCTATAATGTGACTAACGTAGCAATGTAGCTCTGTTTTCCATAGCTAAGTTAGCATTAGCGATGTGAGCTTTATCAAAAATAGAAAAAGCTTACTTAGCTACAAGATGACGTACCTATGTAGCTTAACTTCAGCAACATGAGTTTTATCAAAAGTAGCTGTAGACAATGTTGTTATGTAACTGACATACCTGCTTTGTGAGCTTAGCTTTAGCTACGTTACGTAAACCACAAACATATGATGTTAGCTAACTTAGGCACGGAGACAGACAACAAAAGAGCTGGGCCGAGGATGGACAGTGCTGCATAGAAGGAGCTGTGGAGGTCTCTGTGAGATAGCTACCTCTACGTAGTGGATTGATTTTTGTTAACTTCTAACCCACCATAACAGATGTGTGAGAGTACGTGGGAAGAGACAGCTGTGGAATATAAACACATGAGTCTATTTTTGAATACTTGAGGGGATTGTGGACAGGCCAGGGGCACATATTTTTGTTAGAAAAGCCTGAAAAAGTGATTTTTGCATAGTAATTCCCCTTCGAATAGTCTGATTCTGGAAGACCATTGTTGTACAAAGAGAAAATTACATATGGATATAGTATAGTAGGCAATATGTAAACATGTAAACATGATGTAAACATGCTTCCACCTAAATGAAGTTCCTCGTTGTATGAACTATTTGAACTGTAAGATCCATATCTATACAGTAGACAGCAGGAGATGCTTGGCTTATCCAGCACTCAGTACTGATCACTATAAAGAGCAGTATTACTTGATGGAGAAAAACCCCATTTTATTCCCCATTATGTTTTCCAGTACATTGCACTATGCTGTAACTCACAATAATGTAAGAGGGAATAATAGGCGAACACACTAAAGACGTAATAATGCCTTGTGGTGTAAAACCATACCATAAAATCAATGATAGAAACCACTATACTACCGACACACTGTGACAATATTATGCTCTCGTAAAAAGGCAGAAATGTCTCTGCTCAATCTAAACTAATGAGTCACCAGAGTGTAAGCCCAGAATGAGCTCATATTTGTGTCATACATGGAGCTCCTGCTACGTTTGCCAACCTAAACTAAGCTCTGAGTCCAGTCCAAAGTATTTTGTCCTGATGATCTGCTGAAAAGTACCATGTTGTTGTTCCAGTGTGGCATACCAATACAGAGAGGAAATTAATATTGAAATAGAGAGGGTGTGTGGCACAGTCTGTTAACCTAGCAGAAAGGCCAGAGTGTTAATAAAGTGGTTGGAGTGGGTAAATAAAACACTTGCTTAACAGTTCTGAGTGGCCATGTGGCTTTAAGAGGAGTATTCAGCTGCAGGTGGCAGAAAAAGCATATAAGGACAAAATTGAATTTCTATATGTACTTAATTTGAATTTTATTGGCCAATTAACATTTTATTATTTCATTTTCTACCTGCACTGTCACATATATGCACTCACTCAAACACTTCCAAAACTTTTTATCTAAATGCATGACTGGTACAGTAAAGTACAGTAAAGTACAGTAAAGTACAGTTGCTGACACTTTCAGGTCCATGCTGGACTATTGTGATGTGTTGTAGATGCACTCCTTTTCTTATAGTTTCCTCTGAACTCTATAGATATGATATGATATGATACACCCTATTGTACTCTTCAGGAAATTTGTCTTGGACTCCAAGTGTGGTACACATTTAACTCCCAGAAAATAACAATTGATTAGAACTATAGCAACAATAATCCACATGCACACAGAGTTGCACATACCAATAAAAGATGCAACCATAGGTGTTTTCATGGTGCATTTCCATGGATAAAGAGGGGAGCATTCTGGGGCCCATGGACTTCGCAAAATCATGGTCTATTGTGTTGTTTAACTGTAATAACGTTTTTTTATAAACCTGAATTATAACCACTCTAATCAAAGCGACAGAATGTTTTTTTTTATGTATTTATGCCAAAGTATAAAGACTTCTTAAACCCCCCTTTTTAAAACAGAATAAAATGGATAAAAATGGGTGGAAAAGACGGTGAAATAGGATTTCAGAAGTCTCAGAAATGGGTTAAAAGTGGGAAAAAATGGCCAGCGGATAGTGAATTGCATAAAAACTGGTAAAAATGGTTGTAAAAATTTTTGGAAACGGTGTTAATAGTGGAAAAATAGGTAAACACAGGAAACAATAGTTGGAAAGTATAAGAAATGGGAAGAAAAGTGATGGAAAAGCTTTTAAAGTGGCAAAAATTGCTAAAGACTCAGCCAAGATGGGTGGAAAAGGTGATGAAATGGGATTATAAAGTGGAACAAATTTGTTAAAAGAGGTAAAAAATATTGCAGAAAAGGTGATGGAATGGGATTTTAGAAGTAGCAAAAACAAGAGGCAAAAATGGGCAAAAATTGCACAAAGTTGATGAAAAGTGGCAAATAATATTTGCAAAAATGGGTGTAAAAAGTTTTTCAATTGATTAAAAATTGGCACAAAGAAAACAATTTCAACATCAGAATGCAATAATAGTTTTGACACACTTACAGTTCCAAAATCATCTATAAAAAGTGTTAGCAGGTAGAATGCTAGCACTAATACTTCTGATCCAACACACATGTATTGAGACTATCAGTAACTCAAAACTGGGGAGGCCCCATTCTCTTAGTTTGTCAAGGGTCCAGCCAAATCTTTTGACGGGCCTAAGTGTCATCACAAAGCTCCACTGTCATTCCGCCTTAAGACATTCATAGCATATTATGCAACAGCATGACATCTGGTGTCCTCATACGTTAGATCACACTGCAGTACGGCATTACAGAAGTGAGAGAGAGCACAGCACACTGGAAGTTCCACATATAAACACAGAAATGCATTCTGTGCTCACCGGCACAGAATCCGTCTCTTTGTAACACCTCTGTTACTACCTCTAAAGCCAGCACAGATTGGGGGTCAATTTGGCCTCACCTGTAGGGAGACATTCATATTGAAGGCAAAATGTGGCAGCGTTAAAATGGCACTATGAGTTAGCCTTATGCATCATGGTGATCTGATTTTTATTTAAAGCTTCTACTCATATTTTGTTGTATGCAGGTGCTGGACACTCTTCTTATCATAGAGCAGCACTTGTCAACTGGTCTAGTGTCAGGACCCTCCACACCTGAACAACTAATTGTGAACCAAATGTATTACATTTTTCAATCATAAACATATTTTTGATGGAAACTGGAGTCATTTGGACTTGAGATAGAACAAAAGATGTGACACCACAAATGGAAGGACGAATGTCTTTAAAAATAAAAGCATATCATAGACTTTCTGCCACATATTTTTTCAAGCATACGTCTGCAACCCACTGAAAATGGCTCCACTACCCACTTTTGGGTCCCGACCCACAAGTTAAGGACCAAGGCTGAAGAGACTAAAGCACTGGTGTATTCTCACTCTCTTACAAGGTTCCTCCCTCTAATGTTATTCTAAGACTACTTCCTTGTACCTTTTGACCTCCATTAGACAGAAGAGTACAGGAATTTACAGTCATCCGTTCCTGAAACTTTTCTTACTATTTATTCCAAGGGCCAGAGCTGAACTGGGGGAAAAAGGGCTTTAAGTTTTTTTTCACCGCATGGTTTGGAAAGTCACACCTCTCAAAAGAAAGTCTCACAGCTGACAATGTATATCAAAGCAAAAACCAAGCCATGAGGTATCAGAGGCAGGATTGCTGCAAGGCACAGATCCGGGGTAGTCTGCAAAATAATTCTACTTGACTGAAGGTTCCCAAGAGCACAGTGGCCTCTATACAGTAATTCTCCTGTGGAAGAAGTTTAGCACAACCAGAACCCTTCTAAGAGCCGGTCTCCCAGCAGAACTGTGGAAATGAGATGAAAAATGTTTAAAAATGCCCTTGTATATGTGCTCTTACATGTCTGAAAATCATTTAAGATTTGAAAATCGTCTAGTCGCCTTAGGCATTCTGTGGAATGCAACCAGTGACTTTATACCTTCACTGGTCACTGATGACGATCTGTTCATGAAGTGTGTAGTAAACCAGAGTCTGATCAAAGGAGCAGAACAAGGCTTTACCTGTCAAAGGTTGAGACCTACAGTGCCTGGAGCTAAGCACCAGATCAGCTATTTAACAGCTGCCTGAATTGCTCTGTGTGTTTCTGTGAGTGTGCTCTCGGTCTTACTCAGATTAAGCTGAAACATCTGACACTTCAACAATACAGACGATAATTGAAGATTTTCCCTTCAAATCACACGTCTATGTTCTTTATACTTGTAATACTCCGAGGATTCCTTTGTGCTGGGCTCAGGGTGTCGGCCAGACAAGGAGGGAACCACACAGTAAATCTGACTCGGTGAGCTGTCCTGCTGTTGGTCAGCATTAGTAAAACCCAACACCAACCGTGGGCAGTGAAAGGAAGTGCGTGTTTGAAAGCATAGCATTACGGTTAACAGAATACCAAAGTGTGAAATTGTATCGTTGGTTGTTTGGCCTTGCTGAATCAAAAAGATGTTTTCCCAGGTTTGACCACATCGACTTGTATTCTGCAGCCACTGACATCGGTTAAACTCCACTATTTATTTACTGGCTGTGTGAAACCAATGTTTGACAGCGAGTTACTTCCTCGATGTCTTGACTTATTGTCTGGGGTTAGAATAAATAAGACAAATCACAAGTTCAAGGCTGGTTTCAGTTCAATACGTCCTTTATTAATATAAATAATGGTGCACTGTGTATTTTTGCAGTATATTAACTGGATGGCTGCTTTTTTGGCTCAGGCTCAGTAAAACATTTATTTGCATCAGCACAATTAAGGATCAGCCGTCTTTTAGAGAATGACATTTATTTTTGGTCCCCTCTTATGTGGTGGCACTAGGTGGCTATGGATGAGTAGATAAGGACTGACCATCAATCATGTCATTTTATTCTTAAAATTATTATCGACAGATTATTTTTGATTTTGGTGAAACCTATAAAACCTAATAGTGTAAATGTGTGACAGGTGTCATGGCACAACCTCTCGATATCCTGATCATATGAGATGAGTTAATTTTTTACAGACTGCAGAAATGCTAAGAAACTAGCTTAGTGTGACTGCTAATTATGTTGACCATTAACTGTAATTCCCACTAAACTAACCTGGACCTCCAGGTCGATCGGTCAAAGTCCACCCACCCTGAAGAATACCACAGTAGCAACTGTAAATCATGATTACATAAAGTATGTCAGGTTTTTTTTATGTTTATGTGTTTCTGTATTTTTGTTAGTTATTTTTGTTGTATACACAATTATTAAATGATTTTAGCCCAAAAACCCAGTCCTTGTTCTTCACCCAGCTTTGTATGTGCCAGTGGGGGAACAAAGAGAAACAGAAACTGTGCACATACTTCAGGGATATTTTGTGTGTGTGTGTGTGTGTGGGTGTGTGTGTGTGTGTGGTGACAAAATAAGAAAAAGTAAATGTTTTTTTTTCTTTTTAGAAACAGATTAACAAAAAAGTAACTTGTCACAGATTACATTGATTGTAAATCTTACATGTAATATTACTTGTCACGATAAATATGACCTAAGGACACTGATAGATTATTTTGCAATGTGATACCCTCAACGCTGCTTATCATAGCAATCATTCATTTTTTGTATTGCGCCAATTCACTGAAGTTATCACAAGACACTATACAAAGAGGGCAGGTCCAGACCATACACTGTCCAATGTTTTGTGGCCTTTAATAGACCAGTGTCAATCACTGATATTATAATAAATGACTATACCCTATCATAATAAAGATCAGCAGTAATCACCATGCGTACAGCACTAGCAGTCATTTTTAGCTTGACAGCATTTTTTGAAGTCAGACATTGCATTCATTATGTTACCATGTCCACCTTGGATTCGATTGGCCAAGTATGTCTGTCATGTCTGTCATGTCTGTCATGTCTGTCATCAGCTGGATCCATCTTGCAAAGCTTCAAGCTGAAACATTTGGTTCTGGTCTGAGAATGTGGAGACAAACTAAATAGTTCATAATGGAGAGAAATAGAGAAAGAGAGCCTGTGATGTGTTTGTCTGTTTCACTGCAGACAGGAACTGCTATAAATAATGCCACAAATAGAGCCAATACAAAGAAACGCAAGGACATTTTTCTTTAAATATCTGAATATATTGAAGATTTTTATCGCATAATTTTTTCACTTTTTGGTCCCCAAGACGTAGGAGAAGAAGTTTGTGCAATAACGTCTTAGTCATAACTGTTAAATGTTAACAAATCTTTGAGTTTTAATGTCTGTTTGTTTTTTTCTTTTGTCTTTATAGTCCCATAACTTAAAAAACTCAAGTTGCATTACTGCATATATCCTTGGAGATCAAGTTATCCTGAGAAAGGATGTTTAGAGATTGACTGTGGACTGCAGGGTTGATGCAAGCTTTATAAGACAAAAAGTCCAGGCATGACAAAATTGTAATATATATATATATATATATATATATCTGAGGGCTTTAAGGATTAATGTGAGATATATTCTATGCTATGTGAAACTTTCTGCCTATCATGGCAGTTTGAAAATGAAGCCAAAGCAGCAAAGATTGCAGTTCCTACTGTGCCCACTAGGGGCTGTGTCCAAAAGACAAGAAATCTCCATTAGAGCACATATTAAAAGGCACAATTTTACTGCAGAAATAACCAGCTTGCAAAAAAATCTGGTGTCAAAAGATTTTTTGTTGTTGTTGAAAGTATACGCGGGGTGTTTTTAATGACTTATCTGATTGTATTATATTAGGCTTAGAGATGTACATAAATTGTCATAATTACAACTACGGCTGATTGGACTGACATGTCAGTGTGTTGTAGCTGTTTGAAAGGAGGCTGAAGGCCTGCCTCAGCTCCATTTTTTTGTCTGCTTCTGCTACTAAAAGTTAGGTGGTATCAAAAATTATATTACTGTTACCATTGTCAATTAAGTCCATTATACCTTTTCAGACAACAGTAGCATTTTTTACAGTCTGTGGAAACACAGACAATAGCTGTGTTTTATAAGTTGGGTCAGAAAAAGCAGTGCAGTGACAGTTCAGCATATCTATTCAGTCAATTCCACATTAATGAGGCTTTTTTTGTCTCAAAAGCTTCATTTATTTATGATAGGATCATACTGTGTAGGAAAGAGTAAAGTACTTGTTGGGAATATTTGACTTTGTAAGAACAGTCTAACCCTAGACACAAACACAATGCAGGTTCGTCTTCTTATGTAAGAGGAATGGGAGCTTAGCAGCCCTTGTTTACTGCTGTCAGTCTCTACTTAAATCAGGGAGAATGAAAAATAAGAGAGAACTCTGTCTTGACCTGTTTTAACCTCTCTCTTTCTCTGCCATGCCTCTCTCCCTTCGTCTCTGTTTGCTTTTTCTCCTTCTAACTCCTCATTATCTCATATTTGTGCATCTGGGCTGGATGATACTAAATGTTTGTGTTCACTGTTTGGGACGTCCTTGAGAGGAAAGTGATGACACCCGTGATAAGACAAACACCTGGGCTGCATTAGGACAAACGACCGTGAACCAAAGTGAGGATACAGCTGCCTTCATCGTTGTTGCATTGTTTTATACTGTCTGTGCTGCATTATCTCCCCACAGCTGAGCGTGTGAGTTACTGGACACTGGGTGGTGATAGGTAGTGGAGGGACGTAGGGAGACGAGACTCCTTGGCTGCTGTTAATGAGGCTCCTCTAAAGTGGACTGGACCTCTTGTTTCTAGCTCATAGTCTGGGAATGCTGTTTCACTGGGAGCCGTACTCCTTCATACATCTGTCAGTCCAGCACTTGTGCACAAACGCCTATTGCTGCATGATCCTTTAGGTTTGATATTCAAAAACTTGTCTGGATGGGAGTAAAAACTTCATACTCATCTAAAGAGGACCCAAGAGTTTATGGGAAGACACAAAAAAACAAAGTTGAGTGATCATCTTAGTGAAAGATGCCCCGAATGCCTTTTTTCCATTTCCATCTATATTCCCTAACAGCATTAAAGCACGAAGAGACTCTGCTTCACTTCTGCTCTTAAATTATGTTCACTTGGCTGCACGGTCTCTAAATACAAACAAATGGCTTCAGGGGAAAGCACTCAAGCTCTCTGTAGTCCCGTGCCTGAAGGGGTATAATCACAAAGCAGCCAAGAACAGAAATACTACTCTAGAGTCAGGTCTCAGTAAAACAACGTGTCCATTCAGCACTTGTTTGGGCACAAGTCCAAATGATTTATCTTGATATCCCTCCAAGTTTGGCAACTATTCTCCACATTTTCAAAACTCCTACAAAATGAAACAAAACACAGAAAGTATCAGGAAATGTTAGAGAGTGCAAAGTTTCCTCATTCACTACACAACAGGCCTAAAGCGTGCATCACAACCTTTCAGCGCCTGCGTGAAGTCTGCAGAGCCATTTTGGCAAACCAGCTTATTCTCTAACTGGAGTTGAAAGTAGCCACAGTCTTGGAATCTCTCTCTGCAATCATAAAACACAAGACAGAGAAAAGCAGAGGTTAGAAGGACACAGTCCAGTGGCAATTTTGGTTTGAACAGCACTTACAAACTGTAATTTTATTATGTGTATTTTTTCTTCCATGTAAATCTATCACTAACCTACCTTTAAAGCTGTTTTATGGAGCCTTAGTGGAAAAGGAGCTCTTCTCATCTCACAGAAAAGTAAAGTGTGAGAAAAAGTGTGTAACTGCATGTTATTCAAACACCATAAATGTTGTTTTACACACAGGCAGGAGTGCATTAGGAGGGTTGCCCATGTAAAGTCAAACCATTTTAATGGTGTAGTAAACTGCTAGTTGCTTTGTGGCATTCCCTCCAGATTATTATATTTTTGTCAGAGCAATGTAGCATGTGTGTAGTCTCACCCAAAACCATCACCCAGTCCCAGTATGGCAGCTGTTGGCTGTGTATGTAACTTCTGACAGCTGTTACAGACTGGGTGCATGGTGGCTGCATGATGTCTGCATCACTGCTTGATTTACATTTTGGTTTGCGCGTTAAAAAGTCAGGACATTCAGACTGCCACGAAGAACACTGCATCTCACACACTGAAGATCTAGAGAACAGAATCCGCCAGTTTTAATTTTACCCATGCATGTCTTTCAAACAAAACAGCTACAAAATAATAAAGATATATTTACTTTGTTTTAGCAGATATGTATGTCTGCCTTGGTTAAATTAATTACAGGCAAGATAAACACAGTACAGCTACACATCTTTAACTTGAGTGTTTTCAAGACCTGAAACATCATCACACACTATAATAAGGCATGAAGAGTGCAGTCTCAGATACAGATGCTGCAGGAGGCGTGTGGCTCATTTACTTAGCTGTTAGCATTAGCAGTGCTGGCTCTTAGGTTTGGTTATGTTTACAATGCTGTGTCTTACATACTTACATACTCCGGCACTGCCTATGGAGTCCTTAGATACTCAGCCAGTCCTGTTTTCCCAAAAGAAAAGTTTTAAGACTCAGGGTGAATTTTATTATGCTGGGTAAGAGACCCAACGTATCTGCTTACTGTGCCAAACCAATGTAGCCTACCTAAGCCCAAATTCATACATACATGATCCCTCAGAGTGAAAATCAGCCAAGTGTTGACCGCCCAGGCCATAAAACCAACAGGATCCATTGTCTGTTTCACATCAAAGACTGGTGTTATGGTTTAACAAGTGACCATGTAAACAGGTGACTATACATCAAAATGTGCATGGACTAAGAACTGATACCAAAAACTTAAAGAGCCAATTTGTTTAGTTTTCATTAAATTCTTCTTTTCTAAGCATGTATTCAACATTGCAGAACAAGTGTTATAACAAAGTTTCAACTACGTCAACGGCTGACACATTTGACTAAAAAGCCACCAGTTAACATGGTCACTGGTTTAAACATAACACCTGCTCTCCCATAGCATTGTTTACTCTGAAGATTTCTGTGAGTTTCTGAGAAATATGTTTCCAGTTGAGACCTGAACATTTTATCCATGCTAATGTTTCTTAACAATATAAGCACAAATTACTTTCATATTTGCTAAACTAGAAAAGCTCTCGGAAAGCGCAGACCTCCGCCATTAGCCCCATCTCCCAATAGTACAGAATCCTTCAAAAAGTTCCTGGATCCAGACAGTGATCCGGATCACTCCCAAAATCTAATCAGATCTTCCTTATGCCATTTCTGACATTTCCTGAAAATTTCATCAAAATCTGTCCATAACTTTTTGAGTTATGTTGCTAACAAACTAACTAACTAACAAACAAACCCTGCCGATCACATAACCTTGGCGGAGGTAAAAAGCATTATTTTGAGCACATATTTTTTTGATGCCAAATAATAGTTTACAGCCCCTTAAAGCAAAGTAGATTGGAGCAGATCCTGAAATTGTCACCTCTTTTGTAAGAAATAGAAGATGTGTTGGAAATCAGGAATCAGTCTGTATCAAAAATCGTTTCTATATCGATTGTGACACCCCCCCGAATCAGAATCGTTTCATGAGATTCACATCTCTTATTAATTTACATATACACACATGAATTTTCACCTTTACTGTAAAAAATCTTCAATAATCACAAAGCCAAGAAACTTAAAATAATCTGGACTTTATAGCCTTTATTGGGGTAAAACTTATGAAGAGAGAGACGGGGTTGTGACAGCAGCCAACCACACCACACAGCTGAAAGCCATGGTGGAGCGAGTTAGAGCTGGCACACACCACAGCTGTCACACAGCCAACACGCACCCAGTCTAAAACAGCCGTGAGGCCGTTGGAGCTAGTCTCAAGCGAAAGTCATGGAACATCATTTTTTATTCTGCATGTCCACATTGGCTTCATTTTCCAGCAGCAGAGGTTTCTGCTTGGCCATGTTTGACTCAGACGACTAAACATCGACAGCCAATGTATGAAAATCCAAAAAGGTGAAAAAGATATTCACTGTGCATGCAGCAGACTCCCTGTGCATTGAGGAGAAGTGAGGAGAGAAGTCAAGACAGCAGATATGAGAGAGTGATGCTGGCACATGCTATGTTGAAGCCAAATGATGCTAGCTTTTACAGTCACTGTGATTGGCCAGTTATGTAATAGCTAACACTGGTACACTGCTTGATAAAGACTGGGTGATTTTTTTTTCTTATTTCAGTATTTGATATTTTTGTCTATAACAGACAGGGGGTTTGGTAAACTCACCCAAACTCCCCCTGTGGTACTATACTGTTATCTAAAGTGGATAGCGCTAGCTTACAGCTTTATCAACACTTACAAAACCAGTCTTCTACACATAAAAAATACTGATTAAATTTCTTAAAATAAATGGTAAACAGGTAGTGCTTTATTGGGGTTGAGGGTTGGGGAGATTTGCCAAAAAAATAGCCATAAACTCAAAGAGCTAACTGATGATCCATTCTTCCCCTGGTGTGTAAGAACATCATTTGCTTGCCTGACTAACCCTTTGGCTCTGACCTGACGTTTTGACAGGGGGTAAGTTGTATCAGATGTCGCAGTGTTGGGATGAAGCAGCTTGCAGCAGTAAATTAAATTAGCAGTGTTGGCTGATATGTTTGGGGAGGCGGCTTCATAGTGATTTAGCTCAACTGTGTATCCATTAAAAGAGTTTTGGCTTAACACTGAGTGTACCGGGACCGGGGCATGCTCCCCTCCCTGTGGGCGTAGTCACTTAAAAATAAACATGCGTTCGTTCCTGTAACTTGCTCGTTTTTACAAGCACTTTGAAGCAAACTACAGTTCCATGCAGACACGTGCACACTCAGACACACCACAAGCCTCAAACACATCAAATAATCACCGCTGTGTTTAAGATTGGAGGAAACAGGAGATGTTCTTTAGGGGGTGCGTGAGCGGGCCACACTAACTAGTGTGTCATTATGATACCAGCTCCTGGCCTTTGGCTTGGCACAGCAAATCCACGATAGGAGTCAAATTCAAGTTGACTTTGAGCCAGCGCTCTCCTCCCAGGGGCCGATTCCATCTCTCAGTATCTTCATCTTGGACAGTGCCGAGATTTTCTCACGTAACAACTTACCAAGGGAGGGGGGGGGGGGGGTTGCCTCTATCTCTGTGCTCATTTTGTTCATAAACAGAGAAGTTTTTCCCTCCTTGCCTCCAGTGAACAATGCTTGGCTGACTACATGTTGTGAGAAGCTTTAAATGACTCTGGTAAAACTTTACTTTGAAGGAGTAACACAAACACTTAGTAAGATATGACTAAAACAGGGCTTGCACTGACTAAAGCGTGTTATAGAATATTTAAACCCGCTGCTGGTGATGGGAGCTGTGATGAAATTAAAAAGGTATGCCTTAATGGCTGGTGCATGCTGTGTCTCTGTTTTGCCAACAGAATTGCTCATACAAACAACTTTGCCCTCAAACCTCAGACCTTTTACTACTTTTATACTCTTTGTACTGTCTTTTTAAAAAAAGGAATTCACTTTATGGCTCTGAGCTATACAGAGTCATTTTAATGATATTGTTCCTAGTTTCTTTAAACAGCATAAATGGGTTCTTGGGAAAAGATGGGTTGTTTTGGTTAAGACATTTTCACTTGAGTCATATAGTCAGTTTCATGTGTTTTACATTTCCCTGTAAGTCCTGGATGGATGGATGGATGGATGGATGGATGGATGGATGGATGGATGGATGGATAGATAGATGGCTTCTTTTGACCTTCCACACTTACAGTAAATGATCTGGGTGGTCACCTGAGAGTCGTTGGCAGAATAGTTGACCCAGTTTCAGCTAAGTCACCTACGTCTTCCTTGGACTTTTCAGGTTTGCCAGGGCTGCATGATGCTAGGTCCTGTGATCCTGTGATCCAGTGTGAAGGTTTGGATGGCTGTTGAATGGAATCCAGGTCTTTACTGTATGTAGGGTATACGAAGTGTCTGCCACCTCTGTTCAAATATGTTTTTTCCAGCTTGACATAGATAGCTTCTTTGACACCTCTCTCAAACCAGTGATCTTCTCTGGTCAGTATCCTAACGTTGCTGTCCTCCAAGGGTTTTACACTATCCTTTAGATGTAAGTGAACAGCCGGCTGCCGACCAGAGAAGTTGGCTTTCCTGTTCTGGGGAATGTCTGTGTAAGGGTTGTTTCATTTCTTCGATATGAGCCTTCTCAGTGTGTCTGAAGTGAACTGGAATGTTGTGTTTTTGGAAGATCCTCCTGAGTTTTTCTGATACGCCAGACAAGGAGGGATTAACAATGCTGTGGCACTTGCAGTTCTCATCTTCCCTATTAGTATCCCATTTCTTGGAGGACTTGATGAAGGCCCTCTTAGGGTATCCACATGTTTAAGGGCTTCCCTGATATGTTGGTGTTCCTATCAATCAAGTCCAGATGTTCCCTTGACAAAGTTTTGGATAACCATGACCTGATTGAACAGGAAACAACATGGACAAGATGTAGTGCCCAGGGAAGATCCTTGCCTTGACACCACCCAAAACTGTGTAAACCCTTTATAGTTTCTGAAAACCAAACTATATGTATTGATAAAGGATGGGTTAGGCTTTTGCCAAGCTTTCTAGCTTGTTATGCCCTACATTAAGGGAAATAAATGCAATTCCTCAATGTAAGTCTGGCTGCAGAAGCCCTAGAAATCACATACACACCTCTTGTTTAAGACTATGTAATTTGTTATAACACATCATTTAATAATTGTATTTCCAGCAGAACTAGTGCTTAATAGTCTTTCTAATGTGTTAGTAGTGAAAAAAAATCTCATCCTGACATCTTGTAGCAGGAGAAGATAACATGAAAATCTTGTGTTGTGCAGAATATTTTACATAATAAATTTCCTTTAATCAGAGTTTATATTAACTTAATTTGACAACAGCATGAATTTTCTGACTATTTCCTGCTAACTGACCCACTAACTGGTGTGCTGTGTTTCTTCTGCAGCTCTGAAGAGGTCCTTTGAGGTGGAGGATGTCGACACTTCCTCTAACCTCTCCCCCGGCTCCCGTCGAACGACTAACTCCCCTCACCGCAACGCCATGTCTCCCACCAGCATCTACTACCGGGACCTGGGCTCTGCCGCCACAGCAACTAACAACAACAACCTCAATTACACCCAACCTCGCTCCATCATGGGTGGAGGAGGCTCCAAGACTCCAGAACCTGTCTCACGTCGATCCGAGCTCTCAATCGACATTTCCTCTTCCTCCACCAAGTCGGTAGATAACGCCACCAGCCCTGCATCCACACGCTTCGCCACCAACAGCGCCCTTAAACGCCCCGAAGTCCTGGGTCACTCCAAGACTCCTGAGATGAGCCACAAGAGGGAGGTCACGTTTGCCAAAACACCCAATGATTCCCCGGTGATACGCCGCAACGAGGGCAACAACAACGGCACCAGCAAGACTCCAGAGCAGAATCACACCCGCAAGTTTGAGCCTCCAAGTCCCGCGGACATTCGTAAACCTGAAATCAGCATCACCAGAGCTCCACCTGAAAACAACGGCCACCACCCTGCAGTGCACCACCCGCATCACCCCAATCCTCACCACAACACCATTGTCACCACTTTCCGCTGCTCCTCGCCCAATCACGCTGGACGGAAATCACCAAACTATGGTGAGTAACTCAACAAGTCCATTCAAGGTTAACTCCAAAAACTAAGAAATCTTCATTAAATTCCATACGAATAGGCCCATTTTAAATCAGAAATAACATGTTTACCATCTGGTTGGGGAAAAAAAACAATTTTATCTTTTTTATAGATGTTAAAAAAGACTGCATTTTTTTTTATAAGTAATCCACTTTTACCAAAATGTTTACCAGCAGAAAACAGATTTGTTTATTGCTCTTTTAAAGGCTGCACTTTTGTGGCCACAACTATTACGCTGATAAATGTTGAGAACTGAAAAATTTCCATTTTGGCTTAAGGGACTTTCTCTCATTTTATAGCATGTATTTTCTTGTTTCTGACCTAGTTTTTTATTTTTACTTTATGTGGCATTTCAGAGGGGCCCCCATGAGGCACAAAGCTGCCCTATGAATTAAAATTAGAGGAACATCTAAGTGTGTCAGTGCATCGTAAACAGCTGCCTTTTAATGTGCCCTTTATTCCATACCCATAAATGGAGCAGTTTGTTGATTCAATCCTTTCAAACTCCCTGTGCTCCCAAGTCTTTCTAGTTATACCAGTTGGTGTTTGGCTCACCATCCTGTGTCAAGTTCTAGCACAAACACATCTGTCTTCAGTGGAAAAGGCATTACAGTTGCTCCTAAAAGCTGTAAAACAGTCTTTCAAATAATAAAAAGCAAGATTATATTTTTGTTTGTTTGGAGGGAAGAACAACTCTGGACTGTAAAACTCAGACAGTCAATAATAAGTCACATTATCCAGTGTAACGTTTCATTGTGACTTTGTAATCTGGTTTCATATATTTCTTCCTCTCCATTCACACTGAAGTAACACACCAATCCAAGTGTCAGATCTCAGCCTGATTGGTCCAGTGTCTGCGTATCTTTCAGTAAGACGAGTAATGTTACCACCTGAGTGTTAGCAGGACCCAGAAAGCAGGAGACTTCAAGGCAGTTCGTAAAGTTTAGCTTATTGTCTCACAGGAGACACAAAAATTATACACAAACTAAGAAAACCCCTGCAGGCTGCAGCTGCTGGAGGCTGGCTGACCACCAAATTGAAGCCCAGAACAAAATGAGGAAGCGAGGCACCAATCTGAAAAAAAATACAAAGAAAAGGTGACCAGAATGGATCTAGTGTTCACAAATTGTAGAGAAAGCTTTCACCTGGAAAATCTAACTCTTGCACTACCGAACAAGACGGAGTTATCTGGCAGAGGAGTGGAGGCTGAGTCGGTCTTTATGGAGAGTTGAGTTGATTGGAGAGTGACATCAGGTGTGCCCCGCTGCACTTAGCCAGAAAGTAGGTTAGCCATGCTACCCAGCCACAGCCTGCACTGCTGGGGAGAAAACAGGAAAAGAAATACCAAGGCACAACAGAAACTTTCTAGAGCAAAATAAAAGTAAAAGCACAATAAACTCAGACCATAACAAGTAACTCTGTCCTTGGAGGCCTGTCCGTCCAGCAGACTTCATGTCTGTATATGTGGTTAGCTATATCTTTGCTTTATGCAGGATTGGAGCCGGGTTGGTTTTGTTACGTGATGGAAGTCTGACTTCGGCAGCACCAGAACAGCAGTATAGCCCCCCACCTATAGTTGCTGTTACTCTAAATGCAACAGTGGAAGATACACAGGGTTGCAACTGTCAGTTTAGTACATTGTTTGAGGCAGATATGCTGGTTGAGCATCAGGACCCACCACCATCTCCTAATGAAAAACCACATCCCAAAGTTTAAAAAATGTTCAAGCACTCAAAATTAGCCCTAAATTGAACAGAACATTATTTTAAGATAGAGACAGGCCAAAAAATGTTAACTAGGTACACCATTATACAAGGACCTGTGTGCACACTTTTGACTTCACTCCTTTTTCCCAAAACAGCATGGAAATTTGGTAATTTATTGAGGAAAATCTTAATTATCTTGGGGAAACCAGCTCTTTTTATCTGGGGAAAAGGAAATAAATATTTTGAAATCTGGGAGAAAGACCAAAATTTGCTCATCATCACAGGAAAACCTCAAATGTATGGATGTGCTTTATGTCAACTTAGTTCTTCTGTACATCATAGACTTTTTTGCCACATATTTATTTTCCTGGCACACCTTCACAACCCACTTTTGGGTCCCGACCCACCCCACCAATTGAGAACCATTGATGTAAACATCTAACTATCATTTTCTTCCTAGATCGGTTTGTAAAATTTTACTTTCCTTATTTGTGTAAATTAATTCTTATTAAAAAAATAAGAATGACATAAAAATGATCATTCCCTTTAATACAGGGGTGTCAAACTCAATCACAGCAGGGGCCGGATTCTGGATTAAGGTCTAACCTGATGGCCTATCAGGGTAACGTTTTAAACCATAAACTGTCGACCTCATTTCACCATTTATAAAATATGAAAAGAGCTTAACACTGATGATAAATGATTTTGAAAATACAAAAAGTTAAAAAGACTAGTTCAAACGCTCAAAATCTGGGAAAAGTAAATTAATTAGTTAAAAAATTCAAAACATGAAACTGAAAAGTAGTGTTTTTTAAGGTAAATATATTAGAAAGAAAGGTAAAATCATGAGTTTAAAAGGTCAAAATATGAAATAAATGTGTTCTAATGAAATTAAAAGTCAAAATATGATTCAAATTTTTAAATTGTGAGTCTAAAAGGTCGTGAAGTCAAAGTTAGGAGTTGAATGTATGAAATAAAATACAAAATAATTAGTTAAAAAGGTCAAAGTATGACTTAAGATTATAAATCTAAAAGCTCAAAATATATAAAAGAAGTCAAAATTATGAGTTGAAATGCTCAAAGTATGACATAAAATGTCAGAATCCAAAATTTGAGTCGTAATTGTGAGATGCAACATTGAAGATATGAAATTAAAACACAAATTGATTTCTTTTCTCGCATTCCTGACTTTTTATCTTGTTGTTTTTACTCCTTAATTTTTCAGATTTTATGACTTAACAAGGACATTTTAAATCAATAAGGACAAGTTTACATTTTTATACTTAAGGAAATCTGCAGACATCATAGTGATGGGCCAGTTAGAACAATGATATAATCTTGCGGCCAGATTTAACTGTTCCACGGGCCAGATTTGGCTCCCGGGCCTTGAGCTTGACACCCCTGCTTTAATAGAGCAATTAATACTGAATTTGCAATACAAGTCAAAACACTCAATATTAGGTATTTTTTTCACAATCGATCAGCCCTAGTTTATCTATCTGATATTGTGCTGGATAGTTTGGAATTGTTTATTGCTCGTGTTACAATGGTACCTTTAGAGAAAGGAATCATAATTTGATTTTTTTTCCTAAATTGTCGAGCCCTACTAGTGACAAGTCAGAGGTAATATTGTTTGTCAAAGTAAAAGGGCACTGTATGCTTTATTTTTGGTTATTTCTGTTTTAAATTTTTTTGCTAAAGTGTTAAAAACATACGAGGCAAACCAACTCATGCTTCTTTATCGCCTCTATCACAAAGTGCGCTTTCCTCTCAATCCCTGTCAAAACTTCCAGACTACATATTTCTGAATGTGCATGCAGTACAGTCACATCTTTTTATCTGTACCGTATTTCTGTGTAGTTTTAAATATTTTAGCATAATATGGAGTGAGTGTGACTCTACAAGACTGTTTGAAATTAAGCCGAAATGATTGAGTGGATAGTCCATCATCATCTACATAAGACATTTCTTTCAGCCTGTCACAATGTTGCACCTTGTTATTTCATAAGAAATAAGAATTGCCTCTTAGAAATGCTCTGAGCACTAGCATGCTGTGTTATATTTATTTATGTGTGCCTGTAGTCACATATAAAAGTATGCTGCTATTAACATGTATAATCATTTTGCAATCAGTGTGTAACAGTGTCAGTTAAAACTATGTCCTGTGGACTGTCCTGGCTATAAGATGAGGTACAGCATGTTTTCTACTGGAAGCCAAATTTCCCATAATGCCTTACCAGTCCTTGTTGTCTCCAAAGTCTCTGTACTTCATGTGGCTTTCTATGATGCAGCTTTTCCATGGCTTTCTCCCAGATTATATCGCAGGAAAAACAATTATTGGTCCACAGGGATAGGCCCTAATAGGAGTCTAAATGAAGGTTGACCTGCCTTAAGGGCCTCAATTTGGGCCCACCCTGCTTTGCTCAAATGCATTATCAAGAGACGAAACAAGGTTGAAACTACTGTGATGTAGCATAGACTAGAAGAATATAGATTATATCCATGGCATCAGTACACATTAGGGATGAACCCAAAGAGTCGAATATTCAATAATTCATAGAAAAGAGCCTCAATTGACCGCCAATGTTACAGTTAAACACATGCTAATAAAACAAGGATTATTCCATTCTCGCTGTATGAGGCTGTTTAGTCTATTTTTACATAAATTGATAGATTGGTAGTGTGAATGGGCATACAGTATGTAGTGTTATTATAAAGTCACCAGACTTTATGAAAGACTGTGTGCTATAGGGATCTGTTGGCAACACTAAAAGCAAAGATCATGTTGTTTTTCCATACAGCTGTGGCCTATGTGTGTACACTGTGTTTTAGGTTGTCCATTAGATAAGCGACTTTCCTGCCTGTTCAGTTTTTCCAAGAGGAAATGACATCACACATCTTTGTGTGCACACACATACACACAAGAGGGTATGGGGTATCCTGTGCTTCCTTCCGCGCTCTGTCAATGTGATTGTTTCCCAATGGCTCTGTGACCTCACTGCAGTGTGCTTCCTCTCTCAGGGGTCATGTCATCTAGGTCTGTCAGCTTCCTCACAAATATCCCTCTGTACTTTGATCCAAATATCACAGAGAAGAGGAAAACCAGGGGTGTTTGTTCAAAAGGTCAGCATGAAATGATTTTGATAAGACATAAGCACATCTGCAGTGAACTGCGATCTTTGAGAGATAAAGGAAGGGAGCAGATCGTGTTTTTATTAAGTGATGAGCCAAATGTGCTCGCTTTTGACTTTCTTTGTGCTGACTTTCTGCTTCTTCTTTTTAAACTTAATCTCTTTGGGGTTTGGGGTTTGGTGGATCCATCATTTAATCTTAAGGATATCAAATAGATCCAAACTCTTATTACCTATACTTTACAGATGGGTGTTTTTCCAACCACGCTAAAGGCTACTATTAACAAAAGTTATTCCCAACCAAACAGCCTTGACCCTCTCCGAAGCAAGTGAAGCTCATTCTGATCATCCATTTTCAGGCATGATTTTAAAGAAATTACATTTTGAAACTGAAATCCTTTTCTGACAGCTGGATTTATGAAAAACCGCAGTGACGTTTTCAGGCGTAACACAACACAAAAACAACCACAATGTTTTCATCAATAGGCTACATTATGCGTGGCCTCTCTGGCACTGTTCTTCACTTTATAGCTTCTCCCAAGTATTGATATTTTTCTCTTGTGCTTGACAAATTCTCCCCGCGGAGATTTAGCATCAAATGTGGTGTACCACAAGGCGCCATCTTAGGCCCTGTCCCCTTCAGCCTTTATCACCTGCTCTTTTGCCCCTAAGGGCTGTCAATAGATTAAAATTTTTAATCTAAAAATAACTTCAGTCTTATCTGGCATGACCTCAAAGCTCAGCCTGCCATTCAAAAGTCTCTTGTCTTTATCCATTTTTGCTCGCTTGCACTGCATCACGACGGCGCTGCTTCATGATCTGGCAAACTACAGGATGGGTCGAGGGTCACACAGAACGCACATGCGTTAATTATGCTACAAAAAAATTAGTGCCATTAAAAGTAATTTGAGTTAACGTGATATTAACACATTAACTTTGACAGCCCTAATATATATATATGTTTATTTTTGAAATGTTGCATAATCTGTAATGTTCATATGAATTTAACTAAGTCTCAGATGAACTGTCTGTTAGAGGGGCTGTCATAGGTGTCTGCAGCCAGACTGTCTTGTGTTTAATCATCCCGGTTAGACTATTGTAACTCTCTCTACTTTGGTATCAGTCAGTCATCCCTGTCCCGCCTGCAGCTGGTTCAACATGCAGCTGCCAGGCTGCTAACAAGCTCCAGAAAATGGGAACATATAAGTCCAGTTCTAGCTTCTCTTCACTGGCTCCCAGTCCGCTTTAGGATACATTTTAAAAAAAGGCCTGTTTGTTTTTAAAGCCCTGAATGGACTAGCCCCGGTCTATATAGCTGACCTCCTAAAGCCATACGTAACCTGCAGACCACTAAGATCTTCCAATATGAGCCTTTTGGAAGTCCCTTGCTCTAATTCTAAACTAGAGGGCTTTCTCAGTCATGGCCCCTCGACTGTGGAACAGCCTTTCTTTCACAATCAGGGCTGTCCCATCAGTTGACACATTCAAACCACGCCCCGAGACTTACTTTTATATGTTCGCATTTGAATCTTCTGATCCCCTATAGTTGTATCCTTGTTTTGGGCCTGTGGATTTGTGATTGCAGTATGTATTCTCATATAGGTGTATGCCTGTGTGGATGTTGCACGTGTTTACATTTGTGTATATTTATTCATTTCTATTTTTGTATTTTTCCTCCTATCTGTGTTTGTGGATGTATTTTTCCCCCCTCTCGTTATTATCCATATTTATCTGTATTTATTTTCCTTAATGTACAGCACTTTGGTCAGCTTTGCTGTTTTTAAATGTGCTATATAAAAAAGTTGATTCGATTTTTTGATTTGAATAGTGATCTCTTATATTTCATCACTGGAATTATTTAGATGTTTTCTCCCTTTAAATTCAAGTTATTTTTGCTTGATTTATTTTCATCTCTTTTGAATGTAGCTGCATTTTAAGCAGGCTGCAGCTTGCATTATGTAAGTTAAGTCTGATTGGTTTATACAAAATGTTGCCCGAGGCACCTAAATGTAAGACGTTTCCAAATTGTTGTTTCAGTTACACTTAGCTTTTTAAATTCCCATTTTCTTTATAATAAAATGTGAAGTGATGAAATTAGGTTGTATTTTTTCACTTACTTTAACAGTGAATCATGTTTCATAGTTAGAGTACTCATACTGGCCTTAAATGGTTGTGATGTAAGAACGCTGTAGCACATGTAAGACACAATGACAAGAAGAAGAAAAAACTCCTGAAGGACCATCGGGGTCACTTCAGGCTACAGACTGCAGACTAGCTGTGATTGGTATCTGCTGTGCTTCTGTGTGTTCAACCAGACATGGAGCCTTATCTTGACAGACAGACCTGCTGTTCATCAATCCATCACACAGTGCAGAAACAGCTCTATCTAACATCTCGAGACAGTGGCGCTCAGACCACCTGTGGACAAACACAACACATTTCTTATCACTTTTAAGAACACATTTTGAGTCTTAGAAACCTTGTTACAGCTGAGACCCAAGTTGGCATGATTACATTTATTTTTTTGTCCAGCCAACCACTGATAGACCTTAAATTTGCTTTCATATCAGAGAAAAGAGTCAGTCAGCATTTAAAAAGAGCAGTTTTATTTCAGCACCACAGATAGTTGTGGTCTTTTTTACTATAAGTAGCCTCTGGAAAGGTCCTCAGATAACAAAGATGACCATAAATAGTCTTGTTATCAAAGGATAGTGACTGCTATGTTATCTTTCCTGTCACATCTAATAACCACTCTAGAAACTATTTTATTGTTTTATGAGGAGGAAATATATGTTCAAACATCAACATCACATGCTATAGTGAAGAAATGTGCATTTAAAGGATAAAAGCAGGGCTTTTTGCAGACAGAGGAATTAGACTGCCAGCAGGTAGAGGTAGCCGCTCAGACCACCAGAAGCTTGAGTGATCCTCTGAGAGGTGGAGTAGACACAGACGGTCAGGCATCTTCTCATTAAGGTAACAGTTTTAGTGAAGGTGGCTGCTTCTAAAATGTACAGGTTAAGCAGCTTTTTAAGCTTTGCTAGTTAAACTATATAAAATCAACAATAGGAGAGAGACTGTGATGAAGTGAGTAGTGGGCTGTTTGGCTAACAGCTTGTAGAAAGCCCTGAAATGTTAAGTCCTGTTTTCCTTTAAGGCTTAAGAAGAAAAGGTATTTCCACCCAACTGTGTGTTGGCTTGAATTTCACCTCATTTTACTCAAATACACAGATAATCTTGTGGTACATTTGTTTTGTTAATTATTTTATCTTCATAATAAAGGAACACACATGAAGCCATTTGTCTTTTATTCAGATTGACCGTCTTAAATGGGGTGGGGTGGGGGCAGCAGTGGGCTGAGGGTGATTTGTCTCTGCTTGTCCATGGGTCAGGGAAGGGCAAACACAAACCCACTTTCTTTGCAATTTTTTGTCCTACTTTGTCTCTCACCGACACATCACACAGGCACTAACACACACACATACATGCACCCTGAGGCGAAGGCATATCCGAGGTCAGTTCTCTACCAGTTTAATTGCTCTGGACTGATCCCAGACCATTACTCTGTGCAGGCTGTCAGCCTGATACCAAGGGGGAAAAGGAGCAACATGCTTGTGGTTGGGAACTGATGTTGATATAAATATTGATATCAATGGAGACTGTGCTTAGACTTTTGCTCTTTATAATAATCCACCATGTATTAAGGGGTGAAATGATAAGCCAACTCATGATACAATATCATATGACTGGGTTTTCAATACAATCTTATGTCCTTTTCTTGAAAAATTTTCATGAAAAAGTCTTGAACCTTTTATTTCACTTCTCTGACACCTTCAACACCAAAATCTTTACTTATATCCTCGATGTCTGTTCGTCCCTCTTTTTCAGATAATGACGTTAAATTGAAGAAGCCAAAAGTTGGTTAGAAAATAACTTTGCATATTATTATCAAATTATTAGTAGAAACCTCCTGAATCCCTGCATGTACATATGGGGACATAACATTTTGGTTATAGGATTTTTTTTAGATAATTGTCCTGAATTTCCACAGACCTTTAAGTGGAATTTGTCTTGAGAATTTGCTTTAAAATTTCCAGGGTTTTTCATGGAATTTGTGCATATTTTGGATTGTTTGTCTTGAAGTTATGGAGGATTTTCTCAGATTTTTTTTTTTTTTTTTTTTGTGTGTGTGTATTTTTGTGGCAGTTTATTAGTAAATATTAAGGAATTTGATGTGAAGTTTTGGTTGGATAACCTTTCACATTTTACTAAATATTTATGGAAATTTTTGTGATTTATATTTTTCAATGGAATTTATTCAAAGAATTTATTCACAAATTTTTTATAGGAAATAATTTAATATCATTGGTAGAATTCACTCTAAATGTTGGATATGGTTGGATAACCTTTGACATTTTACTAAATGTTTATAGACATTTTTGTGATTTCTAAAAAATATTTTAAATTGAATTTTTTTTTGAAGAATTTATTCATACATTTTTCAGAAAACTAATATCATTGGTAGAATTTGCTCTAACTGTTTAATGAATTGTAATGGTATTTTTGAATTGTAAGGGGGGGGGGTTTCAAAGTTTGACAGACATATTTGGGAGATATTATAAGAAATCTGCATTTTATGGGTTTAAAAAAAAAAGTTAAAGATTTTCACAGAAATGTTTGGCAATATCTTGGAAACTCTGGGGACCCTGGAAAGTTTCTTATGTCTTAGAAATATCTAATAATTTGATGAGAAATTTTCCAAGTAAAGAAATAATAATTTTGTTTTGTGTTGTACAGAAAAACTCTTGTCCTCACATGCAGACATCATATCTTAGTGAAAACTACTGCCTGTTCAAAGACAAGGTTGAGGTGTTATACTTATCATGTCCCACTTGTCCCAAAGGTAGGAGAAACTAAAAATGCATTCAAAACTGAAGCTCAAATTTTGTCTACAAAAAATTTTGATCCTTCCGTCCAAGTTTAGCAGCAGAAATCAAAACACAGTCAGTAGAGCAGGCAGCCAGACTGAGACTACAGTCCTCAGTGCACTGATCGTGGGATCGTTACCGTTGCCTTTCTCTCAGCTCCAAACAGTCTAATTATTCTCCTGACCCCTTCACAACGCATGTGACCATCCCTGCAGTCTGGTTCAACCCACCAGGTCTGTGGCATCTGGTATTCAAAGTCCCTTAAATCAGCTTTTTGTTTCCATTCCAATGCTTGGTTTGAACTTCACCCACATCTTCTTTACCATGTCTACAGGTCTTGATGCATTTGTTTCTGCCATGTGATTGGCTGTTCAGATATTTGTGTTGATAAGCGGTCAAACAGGCATACCCAATGAAGTGGCCCGTGAGAATAGACTCCTGTTTCAGAGCCAGCATCAACATTAAAGTATCTCCACATTGGTCATGTAGATGGAAGAGTTTTGCACGAACTAAAAGCTGAAACAGCTATAGCTTCATGCTTTAATTTAGTGCTCACTGGCTCATAAAAGAGCTGAGTGAATTCATGATGACAACCACCTTTTAATATTCTTCTTTGTTTTTCTTGTTCCCTTTTTTAGTAAGACATGTGGTTCAATGAGTCATTAAAGCAAGCTTCATCTTTATGAGGTAGAATAAATACACTTATTTTCTATGACTATTTTTCTCCCTAAGCTGATGACATTTGTCATTCTTACACTGAGGCAAATCTTGTCCCTGCCTGTCTTTGACTAATCTGCCAAATGCTGCTCTTAGTCCTTTTGCTCATTTAAAGTCTACAAGCCTCAAGACTGACACGTCTGTCTTTTCAGCTGAAAAATGTCCCAGAGTGATAACAAATGTCACTTCTCATTATGTTGAATGGGACTTCACTGTTGGTGTGCCCCCAAAACACACCACCAGGAGGCAGCGTGTGACAAAAGAAATCTGCTCTGAGAGTGAACCTGGGTTTAAAAATGGGTTTCCTCTTTTTCTGAATCCTGATTCATTTAAGAAGAGAAGTCAGCTGCCCTTTTCCAGAGCATAAAGCCTGGTAAAACAACTTCAGAAGGTCAGACCACGCATGTGAAATGTTACAAAAAAACATCAAAGGTCAGCTTCCTTTCATGTTTTATCAAAGTTTTTAACTTTTCAATAAGTCAGAACGATGGAAAGATGTTTTAAGTCCTGTCGTATAGCTCTTTGATGTGACAGAACAGCAATAACAAAAGAGGACATGAAAGCTTTTCTTTTACATTAGAGGAGGGAGGAGCTGAGAGAAATGGGAAAGGGACATCTCTTTGTCCCAGATAACTAGACTCAAACACACAAACTAATACACACACAGTTCCCCTCTCCCCCAGATTAAGCTTTCGGAAGTTGGAGTTTACATTGAGCATCTGGGGGAAGTCAAGGGTTAAAGAAGTTTCCCACCACTGCAGAAGGACCTTTGTCCCCTTTAGTCATTTCACAAAATCCCACAACTGCAGTAAACCCCTCCCCTTATCACTTTCTTCTGCCTGCTGGAAACAGGCAGAACCATTAACAAACCATGAACTGTATCAAAATATCAACAACAACACCACAGCCTAGAAGTGAAACCAACAGGGCCTGTCTGCTTTTTTGGTAATAGAAGTGAAATGCACCATTCAAGACCCCAATAGACATGTCGCTGAATCCTTTAAACAACACTTTAATGCATCAACCAAGCTAACTAGCTAGTTGAGTACTCATGACTGTCGCACATGTGATTCAGCAAAAAGCACATTTAGTCTAACTTGAATATGTTTGACATTAGTAAATAATCAAATCCTTTCTGGAGAAAATGAATTAGATTGGATTGTATACTTGGAGAACAATGCTATAGAGCTTTATAATTGGAGTTTCCCTCTGCTGACTGTCTGCAGTAGTAACCTATTACTAAGCCCTGCCTTCTCAGCACACGTGGACAAACTCTTAAGATTTACCGTTAATTATTTTTAGTTGGGTGGGCTTTAGCTACAGCCTTTCACTACAGTTAGCACTTTTGTCAGAGAACAAAAATACTAAAAATAACTCAAAAAGATGATATAATGAGCTAGTGTTACGAAACTGAAGTTGGTTAACTATTAGTAGTGATTAGCTAATTTACAGAAAAATGACGCAGCAAAGTTTGCTCCAAGGGGATTTATCAGTGTTGAGGAAAACCATGGTAAAATTGTTACAGAGTACTTACTTTTTTGTTGTAGTGAGTAACGTAACTCATTAGTTTTGCATGTTTGGGTGCATTACTTAAGATTACTGCCCTTTTTTCCTTTCTAATTTGTGGCCAAAAAGAAAAAAAGAAGATCCTTGCTGCACTGTTTCTGTTTCTCTCCTACCTGTAAACACATTACTGTGTGCAAGCATGAGCTAAACAAAGCTGTTTCAGTTTTGTGCATCTCTGGTTTTATTTGTTAGTAAGATGCCAGACAGGTCATCATTGCACTGGAGAATTAATCCTTTTAACTTGAACAACGTAAGTTTAAAATCTCATTGTTTCCAATGAAACAGCTGTGTAGCTATTTTAGTTTTTACAACAGTTTAACACAGTCTTTGTGTCATGCTGTTTGCCCCTGCCCAGATCGTTGATTGTGAGCATACTGAAGAACTGTAAAATTTTTCACATCTGTTAGTGATGCTTTCAGGCTGCAGCGTTATATATTATTGGCTGTAAACCAGGATGTAGAATGACAGAAGAGACCACACATTTAAAGGTAGACCTACAGTTGGCTTTGTAGTTATCTACTGGTGTTGTTATCAGATATACTGAGATTATGTAAGAAGTTATATATGCTTGTCACTTTGCAACAAACTTTGCTAACACTGTTACCTTAAAATAGTTCCCAAAGTGGGGGCAGTTTTGCTCTTTTGTATCGTTCTTAGTTAGAGGTAGCCGAGTGAGTGTGGATAGCTGTGTGATTAAACGTCGGGATAGTGGGGTCTTCCCAGACTTTAGCATTGCTTATTTTGGGGGTCCCAGGCTGAAAAGTTTGGGAACCCCTGCACAGTGTTTGACAATTTTTCTAGGATATTCCTGTTTCAATATCAATAAAACTGCAGAAAAATCTAAATTTTGTACGCTTTTCTATGGAGGTCTTTCAGCTGGATGTCAGAGTGCATTGTGAAGCTACAAGCTCTCCCCTCCATGTTACCAGATGGGACAGTCACACTATGAAATGAAAATGATTGTCAAGAAAAGTTTTCTTTGTTTGCCAATAAATACCAAAAATACATCATAGGACAAAATGCATGAGTCTTAGAAATATTTTGTTGATTGACTGATAGAGTTACAGTTACAGCTGCACTCACAGATGTTACAACTGACTGTAAAATGTAATTGCTTGCTGCGCTTTGATGAATTGATACTGAAGTGTCGCTCTGAGGCCATTACTCTGTTTGCAGGCTGTTAGCTCTGTGGTTTAAAAATAAAGTGTGCTGCCAGCGAATAGTGAAGACAAAACATAGTGAAGGTAACCCACAAAAAAAAAAGCATGTCCTTTACCGTTAAACATATCACTGGTTAACAGGTCGATGAGGACAGACATGAAGTCATGCACATCTTGTCAGGCTATAATCCTCAGTGTCTCTGGTGCTTTAGTAGCTTTACCTTCCACACATCAAAGATTAATGCCTAAGCTCAGCCAAGTGAGGCTTGTGTAGATGTGCTACTAAACTGGGAACGTGCTGGCATATTTTGTTTAACAATTACATTTTTCAAGTCTTTACTTTGCAATAATTGGCAAATGCACTTAAAAAAAATTCACATGTGAGACTAGATCAAATGTCAAAACTGAGGTTTAAAGTGACAATTTAGGGATTTAGAGAATAGGAGTGCAGCTTTGTGGTTTTACGGGCAATTAGCTTCCTCGAAGAGCACCATCATCTGTCGAGAAACAGCTCAGCAGAGGAGCCTGGAAGAGCTGTGGGTGCACGTTGACCTCCAGCCTGAATGGCATGAAGTGCTGTGATGCTACTCAGGAGAATATAAATGTTGGCATCACTCAGGAGAGGAGTAGGAGGTGGATTGAAAGAGCATACTTGAAAGTAAAAGGGGGAAAAGGGCACGATACACATTGGTAGAGGAAAATGGGATATTTGGAGAAAGACTAAAGCCCTTCTTTGTCCGTGGGCCCTTTGAGCAAATTATTCCCAAAGATGGTTTGTGATCTGTAAAAGCATAATAGGCTCCCTCTGCCTCTGCAGAAGGAAGGTTTTTATTATACATAATTAGCATCATAACTGGCCTAGATGTTTCTGGAAGGCATGCAGCGACCGCACAAAGAGTGTAATCACAGAGCTCCTTCCTTCTCGTCTTGCCTTCGTTTTCGGAGTTGAGTCATCCCTGTCCTTCACCCCCACTGATCCTGCGAGGGGCCAGGGATTCCCCAGAAGGCCGATCCCCTGGTAGTTGCTGTGTTTATTGTTCGTCAGGGGAGGCTTTGAGCCCGGGATGTCAGAAAGAGAGATTACAAGTTGGTGTGTGACTTGGGAAGTGGAATTTGTTAGATTAGCTCTTGTTCACTGATGGAATAAGAAGGAATTTAACAGCAGCTGCAACTTTGTCAAACTTTTTTCACCGTTCCAGCGAAATTTTCTTTGTTAAATCTTGTTGGACTTAAAAGAGGGAAGATACTGAAAAATGCAGACAGAAGGGATGGCCTCCACTTGCACCGAGATCTGTAATGACCGAGAGATGGAAACCCTCTGTGAGTATCTGTTAGGATCTCTTTTGTGTCTTTTGGATCGCTTGACTGTTGAAAACTAAAGGAAGAGGGACAACTGGTTTCCATTAAGGCCAATCAAGCTCAGGCATGATGTATCCTCTTCAGATGGGATAAAGGAAATAGATGAACACAAACGTTACACATTATTAATTTTGTGAGTAAATTGATCTGCTGATGGGGTACTATTCACTACTTCCTTTTAAAAGTGCTTGTTTTCTTGTCTCGAGTTGAAGAAACTGGTACTTTCTGCAGTGGATTTTTCAAGAAGTGATACTTTTGTGTTAGTTTAAAGCTGTAAGAGGTTCCTCTTCACCCTTAGTCCTTAGTCTTTGGACCGGCTGGGAAAGCTTTGCCGGCCTTAAGCCAACCTAAACTGCCTTGGGCTAATACTTCCCTATAAACAAATACTCTTCCTGTTCGGTTTATCTTCTTTGCTGTCTTTGTTATAACAACAGATCAGAGTTTTTGCTGTTAAAAAAGCAAAAAAGCTGTTGAAAAAGCCTGAGTTATTGTAGCCTTGAGTTAAAACGTGCAAGCAGACATTGAAACCTGGAGGGATTGAGGAATTTTACCGCCAATTTGTGAAGTGGCCCATGATATATATACAAGGGCTAATCTATGCGTATCTATGTGTACTGTTAATGCATGTTTAGTGATTTTAGCCAGAGGGGGAGGCCACATCCTGGAGGCCACATTAGGGTGTTGAGATGAACCGTCCTCACTCATCACACACATGCTCTCTACATTTGCGCCACAGGGGAGCAGAGCAACCACAGCAAAAAAGAGGAAAAAAACACAACAGACACAGCTATCTCTCCCAGAAGATATCCAGTCCGGCCAGATGTTCTTTCTCTTTCCCCTCCTCCTCATACTCTTTTTCCTCTTACTATTTCATCTCTATTTGTCTCTTTCCCTCTCACCCTTCTTCTTCCTCTCTGCCTCTTTTCATCTCTGAGTCACGTAGGTGACTCTTTGAATCAGCGCCATATGTGCTCCGCCATGATTTGGTGGCCTTCAGCAATCAGCCTGGACCTCACTGAGCTCCTCCAGCGACTGACTCATCATCGCATATAAGTCTTTGGTTACCTCTGGTAGCCGCATGATTTGACTCCATACTCAAGTTTTGGATGTTTGAGCGGATGCTTTTACCTGTTAGTAAGACACACAACTCCACTGGATTGATGTGCAAAGCAGTGACTCCAGCAAAAAGAAAAATCTTACTTGTGGTTTTCATTAAAGCATAGAGGGACATTTGTGCACAGTTTTCTGTAATTGAAAGAGCCTGTTCTGTTTTGACTCTAAACACTAAATGCATGCACACAAACACACTTACTGCATGTCCCCTGCCTAACACAGTAAATCAGCAGGCTCTGCATCTAATTGAATTTATTTTTTGCTCAAAGCTGCCTTTAAGGCTTTGAGGACGACTAATAAAATAAAACTCCTGCCATAAATCAGATCTGTCCTTTCATCTTTGGTTCCCACAAGAGGAAATGGCGACTAAAGGCACTGTTGGGTCAAGGGTTTGAGTGACAACATTGTTTGTTGTTCAGTGAGGGATATAGAGACGTTTCAGATTTTTTGCCCAGATCCTCATAAAGGTTGTTCTTCAAGCTTGCCAGACAGCAAAAACATTTACTTCTCATCCTGTTTCCACACTGGAAATGAGCCATTGGCAGATTTAAGATCCTTCTCCTTAGAACAAAGAATTTGTTGAGAGACAGCATTGCTGCTTTATCTCTTTTTTGCAGAGTATACTGACTGAAAAACACGGCCAGTTGAGTAAAAAATAAAAAACAAGGCTCATTAAATTTTAACATTATGATGCAAATTGGTTGCGAAAGCCTGTTGAGAGAAACTATTGCTAAACATGTGCAGAGAAAGCACAATGCTTTGTTTAATACTAAGGATTTGTTTCTTAGTCTGAACAACTACAAATCTTAATGTGTAGCATACATGTGAATATTATATTCATCTGTGGTAGTTATGATTAAATGCATTTTTTCAAATGTACATTGGTCCATAAAGGGATAGTTAATTTTTTAACCAAAGTTGTATGAGGTACTTGTCAATATTAAGACCCTGTTTATACCTTATATTAGCATGGATTAACTAATAATTTAAGCATTCAAAAACAAAGCAGTGATCCATAATGCTAGGTGTGGATGTGACTTAATGCATACTATAGAAAATTTGATATCCGATAGTTCAGACTACATATGGAGGTGGTCTAGGACAGGGGCTCCCAAACTTTTCAGCCCATGACCTCCAAAATAACAGCATCAGAGACCAGGTACCCCCACCTTCACTGGAGGTGGTTAAAGTGTAGGATGTTGCACAAAGCAGCATGTACTAATGTACATTTTTGAGAGTTTTTGTACATTTAACTTAAATTTAAGCACAAATCTCACTATGTTTTTACTTTACATTTAGGACATTTTAACAATACTTTGTACAATTATAGATCAAATGTGCCACTTTAAATTTCAAAATTGTCTTCTTTTTTCTGAAAGCATCCCACAATCCCCCACCAATGTCTCGCGACCCCCAATTTGGGAAGTACTGGTCCACGATGCTTTCATCCTGACTGGTTTGGTAGTATACACACTACACATACTGGCATGCATTACAGACTGACGTGTCAAGTAACTAAGTAAAAATAATTTGTGACCTTACTTAAGTAGAAATTTGGGGTATCTATACTTTTCTGGAGGAATTATTTTTCAGCCTGCTTTTTACTTCTACTCCTTACATTTTCAAGCAATTATCTGTACTTTCTACCCCTTACATTTTAAAAAAGCTTCATTACTCCTATTTAATTTCAGCTTGTTTTCATTCCAGCTTGTCATCATTCAAAAAAACACAAATAAAAATCCCCAAAAACTATCCAGATAAATCGCGTCATCTGGTTGAGTGAATTTGATTCTGGTTGGATAAGAAGTATAAACATAATACCATTGCGACACCCTGTTGGTTTGTACGCAATCCATCGCACCTGCGCAAGACACAAATCACGTCACACTCCAGCAAGGAAATAGCAGACATATGTAGCCTAGTACGAGGATGTCCGTGGCAGAGACTCAAGAGAACACCAGCGAGGAGGTTGGTAGTACACATAAATGGTTCTTGAATGTATTTGCATTGTACTAAAATGCGTTCATTTTCAATGGGCACAAATGTGGCTGAAACAGGTGCATACCAAATTTTTCAACATTAACATTTTAATATAACATTATAGTCATTATGGCCTTTAGAAAAATGTTTTCCCCTAGTATCTATACTTCTACTTGAGTAATGAATGGGAATACTTTTGGCACCTCTGATCAGACCACCCCAACACCTGACAGTAGTCTGCTAGTATACAAAAAGTATTTATATTCAGGCCTAACTGAGTATCTGCTGGTCGATGTATTATAGATTTATTAATATAGTCTATAAAAAAAATCAATTATTGAGCTCAAGTTGGCAGATTATTGGTTGATGTTAACACTTGTATTGTCACAAATAAATTGCAAGGAGTATGACTTGGTTTTACTTAGATGTGATGTTGTTGCTCTATTATTTATCCAGTAGAGTGCGCGCCAACTCCTTTCATGCTCCATATTTACCTCCTTACAGCAGAGAGACGAGAGCTCAGAGCAGCTTAGCTGAGCATCAATGCACACTATCTAACTAGTTTGTAAAATTAACACTAACTCCGTAGGTGTCCTGTTTCAATTCAGCCTGCTTGTCCATGAGTCATGGTGTGCCATGTTGTGTCGGTCACACTTATCTGTTTATGGAAGCATGCTAAAGTTAGGATAACCTAACTTAACATTAGCTAGCTATAAACTTTAGCCAAGTCAGTAACAACACAATGGTGTAATATCTCACAGTGATATTACTCAGGCACTCACTCAGGCAGCTGCATGCTGCCAGATAAGACCAAAACAAATTAGAGAAGAGAGTTTCACTTTTGACCTAGAAGCAACACCAAAAGTATATTTAAGCAACGCCAATCTTATCCAGCACTCACCCATCACTTGTCGATAAAATCCATCCTGTGATCCTTCCTGATGAATCACTCTATGACGATTAATTTTAAATCAATAACATTCATAATGTGACAGTCCGAGTCCTGATGTTTAATAGCTTCCCTGATGAAGCTCCACTGCTATTCTGTGTGCCTTGTTTTGTACCGGAGAGTAGACAAGGCCAGCTAAACAGCTTGTTCTGCCCTGGGCTTGATGTAAACCACTTATACAGAAAATAATTTGCTGCTGTTAAAAAACATTTGTTTGCTTTGGTGTTTCTCTAGCTGAGCTAAGCTACGGTTAAGTTTAGCTAATCTCCCTTTTTTCAGAAAAGAAGCGCCTTGAAAAAGGCATCTGAAGCAGTTACATAACTATAACAATGCTTGCAGTCAAACCCACTGCCATTCCTGTAATATCTAACAATGGGTCATCACGTTACACCTATGCCTATGGGCCAATCAATTTTTTTTTCAGTTTCATTTTGCTTTATTGGCATGAACAGATCAGTTACTGCCAAAGCAGTGTAAAAAATGCATTCAATATTTACACATAATATTAATTTATATATTAAATAATTCCACAATTAATTGATGTATAATGTATAATGAAAAAAATCTGATTAATTAGATAAAACAATAAGACTATATGCATTCTTTTTATATTTGTGGGGTTATATATAGTGATAACATTAATAGTCAATGAAAAATAAAATTCAGTTTGTTGTTTGGTAAGAGACTAAATGGTTGTCCCTCAGGCTATAGCAGGATCAGGAGTGTTTAGCAGCATCTATACAGACGAGTCTGTGTTCTCCTAACATGTATGTCAGTTTAACTTCATCCTGTAGTTAATCAAAGTGAGGAACCCTTTGTCAGATCTGACTACTGAATTCTTTTCTGATGTGTTCATATTTACTGCAGTGCAGCAGGAAGTGTGTTTCGGTTTCAGCTTGGTTCTGTCTTGAATTGAGTTGTCATTTCAACCTAGCAGTATATAATTTCCTTTCAAAGCATGTTTGACCTGACAAAACAAGGGAGAAAAGTTCTTAAAGAGGTGCTGCTAGCTTGTGGCTTATTGGCCGCCCTTCATTTTTATTGACAGCGGCTTCACTGCGAATAGCATACCAAGCTACATGCTAGAAGGATGCAAAAAATAAGCCTGAGGGCCTAGGCAATTGTGTATAGACTGTTATCTGTGTAAGAGGCAGGGAAGTGAGTTCAGAGTGCAGGCTATCACTAGAGACAAGCATCTACCATCAACCTGGTATTTAAATCCCCAAAATGGGTGTCAACACCAGATATAGATGACCCGAAGTGAATTAGCCACAGGAGATGTTGGTCTGCAGGTCTGCAAGCAACCTGTAGGTTGTTCATTTTAAGAAAAAACATTATAAACCCAATGAAAATCTAACTGTTTTGACTTCTGTCAATGCTTTACTACATTAGCAAGCTACTTTGTTAAAATCCAAGGCATACATGATGGTGTGCTAACACTTAATATTGACCTCATGCCCATATCTCATACAGCCCCACTAAGTCCTGGGCCTTCACTATTATTTGGAATGAAGGCACAGGCATAGATGTTTTCATGTTTTACATGAAGCCACAGCTGTGTGACTCAGCTTTGACAGGAAGGAAGCATTTTCTGCTGAACATTATGAAAATCTCTCTGTGCTCTTCAGCCTTTGTGCTGATGGAAAAAGAAAAAAAATAAACAATAAAACCAAATGGAACAAATTAATCCCACTTTCCCCTCTGTCAGTCCATATAAAATCTATTTTGTTACCAGACGTTTTTTCATCACAAAACTATCATTAGATAACAGATCTCTACGTGTCACTTGCATTAGTGTTGTGCAGATGGCGGGTTGGCTGTGAGACACATGAATCTCTGTTGTGGTTAAAGTGGGACACAGGAAGCACAGCACAACTATTCATAGTTCCAAAGAACATTTGAGTTTTGGAAACATTTCTTACTTTTTTTGCAGCCATTATTGACTTCAGGACAGCTTGATTAGCCAAGTTTGTTTTTTTTAATCACTTTTGTTTCTTTTTTCTGTTGGCTGTCGGCTTCTATGGCAAAATAGAAATAGAAAACAGAATCTCAGCATGCACAACCATTAAGGACGATCAGCTAAATTTGTCCTTTAATGAGGAATTGTTCTCTTCATTCTCTGGAAAGAATAATCTAACATTTGAACATGCCAAAGAACATTTGGTATGAGTTGAGCAAACATTTAGCTTAGCTGAGCATGGGCTGTGTGTAAAACCAAATATGCTAATACTGCATAAACATTAAATAAGCTAGCCCTAAGTTAGCTCAAGCATGGGGCTGTAGGCAGAATTAAACAGTAGTACACATACATTTAGTGCTAACGTACACACATAGGACATGCATACATATGTATGCAGTTATTCCAGTATTATTTAACCAAATACAAAATATTTTATAGTTTTTTACTCCAATTATTGGCAACTTGTTGGCTGGCTGGTGAGTGCTGCTATCGGATGGCTCAAAGAGCCATTTATGGCTTATTTATACTGCATGGCTCACATTATAGCTTAACTTTAACGTCTGAAAACTCAAAGGCAATCTGGCTGCAGACCATTCATCTCTGACGCTTATATTTCCGAACAGAAATACATGATAAAGCTTTAGAAATTAAATCGGGTTAAACTACTATTTAGGGTTAAGGTAATGGTTAAGTTAAAAGTTAAAGCCTGAACTACCAAACCTTATTACAAAATGTTTAATAAAGCCGAGTAAACATGTTGCTTACGGAAAAAAGATTGTCCTCCATGAAAACTGTTTAACACAGTTAACGTAGCTTATGTAGCTCCATTAGATGTTTAAGCTACATAGATAACAAGGTGTATAGTTAATGTAACAATGCAGCCAATGTATCTAAAGCTAAGTTTAGCTATGTATGAACCTTTTTTTACATAGCTAAGTTAGCTTTAGCTACATTTGCTAAAGCTCATGTTCCTAAATCTAACTCAGCTATAGATGACAGAGCAATGTAACTAATGTAGCTAAAGCTTTGCTTGTAAAGCAGAGCTACATATCTAAATTTTCTATGTAGCTAAGTTAGCTTTAGCTATGTTTGCTGAAGCTCACATTGCTAAAGTTAACTTGGCTATTAATAACAAAACAACGTAGCTTGCGTAGCTTATATAAATAATATATCTAAAGCAAACCTCACAGAGCAACATGGATACATTGTTAGCTTAAGCTGCGTTTGCTAATTCTCATGTTGCTAAAGCTGACCTAGCTATAAATAATGGAGTTATGAGGCTAACCTAGCTAAAGCTAAGCTCACAAAGTAGCTATGTAAATTATGTAGATACTTAGTCTATGTAGCTAAATTAGCTTTAGCTGTTTGCTAAAGTGCATGTTCCAAAATCTTACTTTGCTATATGATGGGGCAATGTAACTAATGTAGCTAAAGCTTTGCTCTTAAAGCAAAGGAAAGCTACGTGTCTACATTTTCTACATAGCTAAATCAGCTTAAGCTATGTTTGCTAAAGTGTTCCTAAATCTAATCTAGCTATAGATGATAGAGCAATGTAACTAATGTAGCTGAAGCTTTGCTTGTAAAGCGAAGCAAAGCAATGTATCTACATTTTCTATGTAGCTAAGTTAGATTTAGCTACCGTAAAATACCAAATAATAGGCGTTTATTTGTCTCAATCCCTGAGCAGACCAGGCGTTTATTACACCAGTATGAATATCACCTTTACATTTTTAAGACAAGATTAAAGTACCATAGTTATACGTTTGTCTTCTTCTGTCAACTCAACACTCTCTAAACACTTTAAATACTGGTGAGGAACTAAACAAACACAAAGTTGACGACAGACAGTTTAAAGTTAATGTCATACTTTTTTATTTTTTGGCTGTACCGGGGCATGGCGCTGCTATCTCACTTGAGAAAACCAGTAAGGGACGGGGGTGCCCCAGCCAATGAGGAGGCTAGTACTCGCAGCCAATCAGGCTCAGGTCAGAGGGAGCGTTCCTATTGGCTGCTGTAGCTTCCGTATCTCAGCTCAGTGAAAAGTTGATTCGATGGCAGAATTCTGGCGGTGTTCGGTCCTGTGTAGAATTCGTTCATGATGAGATGAAGTGTTTTCTTGCCTCTGATTCGGCCAGTGATTTCAGTGGAAAAGCAGAGCAAATCACTACACGAGCACTTTGCCACAGTCAGTATTCAATTCGTTCTCATCCACGAGGAGGTACGTAAAGAGAGGGGCGGAGCTACGGAGCTCAAACAGGGAGAAGAACAGGAAGGGAGGGGGAGTTGGAAGTTGATTCTACACGGTTCTCATCTCATCTCAGCCACATATCGGAGTTTTAAATAAATTACACCCGACGTATTTGGAACAGGTGTTTATTTGTCAAAATGTACTGCCACACCCGGCGGTTATTTGATATTTTACGGTATGCTTGCTGAAGCTCATGTTGCTAAAGCTAACTTGGTTATTAATAACAAGGCAACGTAGCTTGCATAGCTTATGTAGCTAACGTAGCTAAAGCAAACCACACAAAGCAGCTATGTAAGCTACACAGGTACATTGTTAGCTTTAGCTTTGTTTGTTTAAGCTTATGTTGCTAAAGCTAACCTAGCTATAAATAATGGTGCTTTGTAGCTAACATAGCTAAAGCTAAGCTCACAGAGTAGCTACATAAACTATGTAGATACTTATTCTATGTTGCTGAATTAGCTTTAGCTATGTTTGCTAAAGTTCATGTGGCTAAAGCTAACTTAGCTTCACTAATTTATGTGCTAATGTTAATCATGTAGCAAGTGTAGCTATGTTAGCTTTGACCGCTGACCTTTTTACTCTATTTATTTATATATTTAGATAAATGTTGCAGTGTGGTTATTTAATGAATGTAGCTGTCAGACTTTGTTTATAAATGAGTTGAATTAAAAAGAAGAAGAAGAAAAAAAAGACCTAAAACTGGAAATTTGTTTTACCAGTAAATATCAGCACTTCTGCTCTGAAATAGATTGCAACTGGGAATGGACAGCTCTCAGTCAGACCCCTCTAATAAAACTACTGGACTCTGTAGCTCTGTCTGCCATGCAATGTCGTCTTTTTTTACATCATGTTCTGCCTCCTGAAGCACAACCCCACCCCCACCCCTTTCAGACAGGTCAGTCAGTCTCCTGCTGTGTCATGCACATGGGAACAAACAGGTTAGGAAGACTTTAAAGAGGGTCTGTCCTAAATTTTCTAATCAGTTTATTTATGAGTGCATGTTTGAAAAATGTTTCCGATCTGTCTTTTGCTGTCCAATTAGAGAAGGCTAAAAACGGCTTAAAACAGGAACTATTCCATTTTAGTCACAACTTTAGTCATAGTTTTAAAGGACTGAGTGTGATGTCAGAGAGTTTCCCCTGTAGAAAAAAGGGAGATGACCAAATGTTTTAAACCTGACTGTCTCACACAAACACACAAACTCATACATGTACAAGACCCTCCGCTGTGAAACAAACAGTGGGAGAGAGGGAACAGATGGACACACAAGGACAAGGGAGAAGAAGTATACAGCCTCTTTTCTTGTTCAAACACACTCACACTTTCATTCCCACTCTTACACACAAACTTAAAAACAATGAAATGATTTTTTCTATATTATTTATAAACAAACTCTTCTTCTGTGTGTCATCTCTGACTATCCTGAACTTTTCCTCCTGTGGGTTTTCTTAATCACACATGGTTTGAGATTGCCGCTATTCCCACAATGATCTCTATTCAATTCTCTGAATGAGGGGTGTGGCTGCCAAATGCCTCGCAAGCCACTTGGGAAGGTGGTCACATGACTGAGTTGGGGGCGTGGCCTGGGGGAGCAGCAGCAGGCTCACCAGCTGGAGCTGTGATTGAGAGAGGAAGAGAGTGGGAGAGGTGGAGAGAGAAGACAGGACAGAAAAGGGTTGGGTGAGTTGCTGGTTTTTATGTTTGCCATGTGCTTTACTGTGTTACAAGCAGAGCTGTGTAAAAAGGTGTAAAGAGAGGTTGGTGGTGTGAAAAGTTTGCTTGCCATGTGTGCAGAATACTTTTTAAAAAAGTTTTCAAATTGTGAGCTGTAGATTGTTTTGCATGAACGCTGCAGAAATTTAGCCTAAATATGTTGTAGTTTCTCATTTCTTTTCTTTTTCCTCCTCTATCTTTCTGCGTTTCCATTGTTCAGCCATCAGAGAAAGTTTGGGGGGTCAGGCACAGCCGCCTCCCCCCTTCCTCACACACTCCCTCTCCCTTTCTTTCTCCTTTTCCCTCCCATTGTGTGTCTTCAGCTCTGGAGCATGCATGGATAATCAATGTGCCATAATGGGACTGAGTGTTGGCCAATCAGAATAGACCTTATTACTCTTTAAGGTCTTGTCTCCAAGGCGCTCTCTCTCTTTCTCTCTGGCTCTCTCTCGTCGTGTTTTCTCCTTGAGCTCCAGCACTCGTCACATCAGAACGAGTTTCCAGGCTGACTTTGATCCAGTGCAGTGGATTAGCCAGGCACTGATGGAGCCAAGCTGTTTTTGACGTGATTTAATTTTGACAATCCCCTGCGTCCACTCTCTAGAGAGTGAGTAGCCAAGTTCAAGGGGAGGTGAGGAGTCAAACAGGTCAAATTTTCACTTTGATTTGTCTTCTCCAGTGGGAATTGTAAGATCTCATCTCTTCCCATATCTCCTCTCAGTTGCTTTTGATGGAGATAAATGAGAAAACTGAGGTTATGCTTAGCCACTTGAGTGTCCATGCTGTTAGAGTGTCATATTGGCTCCTTTGACTTTGCACTTCAGAGGCTTAACAGTTGCTTTGTTGGATGCTGTACCCAGAAAAACCTCTTTCTCCTGTTAGCCAAAGTTATGAAAATAGACTACAAATGATTCTTTTTGCTTGCAGTTAAGAAAGGGAGATAACTTGAGTGATTCTACAGATACTGTTGTTTGCTACATTTTTTCTTCATTTAAAGTTTAATGCCTTTGATTTTGCACTTTAAGATGATTTTGATCAAAGCAGAAGCATCAAACAGTGCAACAATACAACAGAGCATTACTTGATTAAGATAGTGATTTGGGTTTAATCACTATATACAGATTCTACATAGAGAAGCATTGATGCAAAGAACAGTCTTGCTGATACGGATTCAAATATCAATGTTTCTTTTTTTCTTCCTATACTACATTTTCTTTCACATTTGACTCTGTATCAGATCAAAGTTTGTCCCACAGGTCACTTTCTCTGCCCTCTAGAGATTTCATAATCTTTTCAGCAGCTAGTTGTACATGTCAGCATAAAGTTGATTGGAACAGCAGATTACTAGTGGTAACTATGATCTGTTTATGCCACAAAATTTGGTCAATAGCTGATGTTTGCGAACTGGGCCGATACTGATCAATACATTGTTAAACCAATGCATCTCCTCTTCTACAGAGTGATGTAAAATCTGTATATCAGGGTTATGAATTTTACTGTCTCAGGTAATCCATTCTGAATGGAGGTTAGAAGCCAAAAAGGCTTATTAAGATCCCTCTTTGAGATAACAAGTTATTCTACACAGCAATGCAGGTTAACCAGAAAAAAGAGCAACAAAATGTACATCTATGTAACATAAAGCATTTCAATCACATTGAGAATGATAATAATGTAGATACTAACTGTTGATTGATTGGTTGTTTGTTCCGAAGAGATGGTCCTCTGTATTTAACTGACTTCAAACTTTTTTGAAGGAAATCTTGTCTTGAGCAGTGTGACACTGACTGCTACCTTGTACCGAAATTTTTTTTTTTTTTTAATTCTATGATACACAATGATTGCTAATGATTTCAGAGATTGATTTGCATCTTTTTTCCAGAGTAGTCATCCTGCAATTTTCCCTCATACCAGATTAGCATAAAGCTTTCTGCCTCACAGGAAGCGCCACCTAATGCCACTTAGACTTTGTTTGTAAGTTTTAAAATCAACTTTGTTACCTGACACACCAGATTATTCACACATCCATGGCATGGGATATATTTCACATCCATCTGGGAAACAGCTTATATACAATGTCTGCCACATTCATTACAGGCCAATCATTGTGACCAATCACATGATATCGTACATAAACTGCTCCAGTTAGTAAAATACATAACGTAAGCTCAACAGGCAACAGTTACCACTGTTCACTATCTGTGTAGTAAGTCAGTAAATCTTGAATTTATGCAGAGGCCAGTTGTTAGAAGAGCATAGCCGTGTTCTCTGCCAAGAAAACACAGCTCAGTGGAGGTCTTTGTTCTTCTTTTGATAAAAAATTGTCCACTCTGGATTAAACTGCCCCTACAGCTTCATCCAGGCTCATTTATTCGCTGGCGGCCATTAGTAACAGGCATGCTGTACAGCAATACCACGCCCACCTACTGTGTCATTCTCCTTATATGATGTTGATTGGTCTGGTCATTGTTTGCCCAGGGACAAGCTTTTCAGCTGGAAGCTTTGCAGCAAGGATCCACCTGATGACAGACGTGAAATCTAGCCGATCCATTGGCTTTGCAAGGTTACACATTGTGCAGCTTGCTGATGATTCGATAAATCTTTAAGATGGTTTGGTTTGGGACAAGACACCTGAGATATACACCAACTTTAGATTCTATATCTTGCTGTTATCCTGCTTTATTAACTTTGCTTCGGTTTGACTAATATTTTTAAGGAACCTGGAATGTGAAATTGTCATTTTTATGCTGAAGGTGTAAAATGTTTTGATCCTTCAAAGGGAAAGCTACCCCTGTAAAGAAAAAACTCTTTTTCTCATCATGTTGGAGTGTTGAGTTGCACTTTTGGCTCATGTTATTGACCGAAGAATTTTTCCTGAAGGCAGGGAAAGGGAGGGTAGGGGAGAGGAGGAGATGCATGATGAGCATGTTTTACAGTAAATAGACGGGAAGTTTGTCTGAAAATATTCTTTCCCACATTACATTATGTCTTTATACTCCAGCTAATTGTTTCCATGTGTGAGAATCCTGTCTTCTTTTTGTCACTACATGGTAAAGAGAAGAGATTCACTGCTATGCTAATGCTAATAATGCTAATCTTGATCTTCCCCATCAGCTCACTGAATTAGGAATGAAGAAGGTTTTCATATAACAGAACAGGAAGCGAGCAACTTTTGCTCTGTCTCACTCTATACACACAGAGATGGAGGATGTTTTCTGTTCGACATGTGTGTCACAGGGGGGAGGAAGTCAGACATGTCATGTCCTGTCAGAGGTGACAGGTTGCAGGCCTTGTCATCACTAGAGGGGAGGGCATCTGTGATGCTCAACAACACTGAAGCAGAACTACACCTCAAGGCATTATGGGTCATCTGTCATGTTGTTTTTGTTTATGCTGAGATGTTAATGATAATTTAAAGGAACATTGCCGTATTGTCGCTAAAGATAGATGCACAGATGATCATTTTTTTAAATAGTAGTTGAGACATAATAGACCAAAGAAGCTCTTAAAAGCCGCAATGGAGGATTTTTAAGCGGTATTGAAACTATCTGAATTTAATATTGACGTCTCTTTATGACCTTAAAAAGTAAATGAGACTGTCAGGGACAGGATTGACTTTATCTGTATGGTTCATCTAATTTCCTATGTTGCTGCCACAGGGTCAGTGTCAGATGAAGGGCTGAACAACACACTGCAACAACAGCATATGTTTACATTTTTCCATGTGAGAGAGTCCCAGTGAGTGATACATTTGTATTTAAACAAAGCAACATGAATTAATTTATTCTCATATGTATTTACTTATTTTAAAGAGAAACAAAAACTCAGAGCTTCACCTGAAATGCAACTACCCAGGAATTTTAAATAATGGGGATAAGATGCGCCCACTCCCCCTTTCCTGCTATCCCTAATCAGCCACATCATTCAATCCAGCAACTTTTTTTTAGATGATTATTTGCCATAATGTCAAAAACCATTCAAGATAGACATACAACAAGCTTCCTGAGTGTAACACAACTACATATGGTCATGAAGAACAGTGGTTCTGAACTGGTGGGTTGGGACCCAAGAGTGGGTCATGGAGCAGTTTTCAGTGGGTCGCGAAATTGTTTGTGAAGAAAAACTGTGGCTCAAAGTCCACTATTTATGGAAGGCCAAAGCCAAAATACATTCCCACATATTATTCTATTCTGTTTTGTCCCTGATAACAAGAACATTTTAGACAATTTCTTGACATTTTCTAAACCCCTTTGACTCTACTCTGGGTAAAAGAAAACTGACTTTCTTACTTTCATGTTCTAGTTTCTCAAAATTTATAGAAAACCAAAATTTACATCTTATCATGGGAACTTGATAAATACATTCTCTGCATGCATATTAGCTTAGGGCTTCTATGATGACTTGCTTGTCTCCTGTTTGGTTCCAAGATACAAACTTTAGTATTTGTTACTTCCGCCAAGGAGGTTATGTGATCCGGTGGTTTGTTCGTTTGTTCATTTGTTTGTTTGTTTGTTAGCAACATAACTCAAAAAGTTGTGGACGGATTTTGATGAAATTTTCATGAAATGTCAGAAATGGCATGAAGGAGAACTGATTAGATTTTGGGAGTGGTCCGGATCACCGTCTGGATTCAGGAATTCTTTAAAAGATTCTCTTCTATTGGGAGATAGGGGTAATGGTGGAGGTCTGCGCTGTTACCACTTTACACCAGGAGATGGTGGACATGAGTAACTTCAATCCCAGTAGCATTTTGGGTGTGTTTCTATCCAAAGTTTTGGAGTTTATAGAGTTGGAAAGACGCACACCCAGTTGAGGAGATGAGTCGGAGCGTAACAGAGAGTTAGACAGCGAATTGTAGCGAGAATACTCACGATGCTGGGAGGAATAGAGGAATATTCACCCTCTGCCATGACTTCCAGTTGTCCATTGAGACCATGGGTGAGACTGTCAGTGCATCTGTTGGCACCAGCAGGCAATGCTTCCACCATGACAGTCCACCCATAGCGAAGCCATCGTTTTGCCTCACCGTGTTTCAACCCCACAGGGTAGGGAGTAATCAGCGAATGCCATGGCGGGGGGCACATGGGGACGGATCCAGGAATGTTTTACAAAGGATTCTTCACTATTGGGAGATAGGGCTGATGGCGGAGGTCTGCGCTCTCCGAGTGCTTTTCAAGTTTGTTTGTTTGTTAGCAACATAAGTCAAGTTATGGACAGATTTTGATTAAATTATCAGGAAATGTCAGAAATGGCATAAGGAAGAACTGATTAGATTTTGGGACTGATCTGGATCACTGTCTGGATCCAGGATTTTTTTTTAAGGATTCTTGACCACTGGGAGATTGGGCTAATGCGCTCTGTGCTCTCTGAGTGATTTTCTAATTGTTAATGAAATTGATTTTTGAACAGTCTGAAAAATTTTGGTCATGATTTCTCATTCAGGAGGTGGTGGTGAGTCCTGAAGCAAGACCAGTTGAGAACCACTGATGTAGAAGACACAAGATTGTTTGTTAGCGATCTAGTTGTAAGAAAAGCTTGGTTTATCTTAGTCTACAGTACTACATTACCTACAATCTTTGGGTGTCACAACGACATCCCTGATTGGCTGATCCCGACTTTACACACCAAAATTCAGCAGTATCTCCTGGTACTAGTGGATTTAATAGATGCTATTCAACAAGCCAGGAATAATGTAGAAATTAAGATATTTGATCATGCAGAAGACAGAAGTATATTATTGAGTTAGTTTTTAGAAAGACAGTTTATTCACAATCTCAGGCAACAGCACTACGTTACCCACAATCCTAGAGTTTCACAGCAATCGTTCTGATTGGCAGAGCTGCATATTTCAACTCTGGCCGCTACTTTATAAGTGGCGTCAACTGTCAACAGATGGCACCAGATCAACCAATGGAAATTCTTCAGAAGAAGTCAGTTTCAGCCATAGACTGTAGAAAGAATTGGACAAACCCTGTGTGACGTCAGCCATCTGCTCACAATAGGCGGACTCAAACAGCTCTTAAAGCCAGTCAGCGGAGGCTTCCATATTGAAATCGCAGTCTCAGCCGAACTTTGGATCAATCTAACAGTCCACCCACTAAGTGCAATTTCCTGACAGCTAGTTAGCATTCTGGTTGACAGAAACATAGCCTCTGCCTGTTGAGCTATCTGTCAATCAAATGAGATGCGCCAATCAGTGCAAAGTGAGGTTTATCTTAAATATAATCCAAACAAAAAAAATCCCCCCGGTACAGTGGGAGCACAATAGACATTAGCTAATGAGACACGTTTGGTATTTTAAACCAGGCTGTAAACCAGTTTATTTCTGGTGTAAAAACCATCTGTTTAACAGGTATTCCTGCAGCCAGCCTCAAGTGGACACTTGCGGTATTGCAATTTTTTGCACTTCCACATTGGCTTCATTTTTCAGCAGAGGTTTTCAATCTGTGGAGGGCAGTAATAATGTCCACTTTAACACAAAATGTACAATTTAACTACTTTATATGAAAATGTCGAGATTCAGACCCTAACTGATCAACAGTACTACTAAATTAACATAAATATTTATCTACAAAAAGTTCTCAGAGGGTTAGGTTATCCTTTCAAGAAACAGCTACAGACACAATCAACAAAGACATGCAAGGTCCAAAAGTAGAAGCCTGAAGATTGACACCAAAAGATCCTAGCTTTAATATGGGATGACTTCTTATTGGATCTCTTGAATTTATGGACTCACATTGTCTTGAGATAAACAGATAACTCAGGACTGATGAAGAAACCTAATAAGCTGCACCATTATGGGAGAACTTCCGGGACAGCATCTCATTTCCCCTTATTTAGCTCTACATACTTATGTATGGGATATATTTCACAAGCCAGCCCCTTTTCCCACTTCATTCTTGGTGGTTGTGATTTACTGCACCATGGTTCTGTTTGTCCTTTATCCTGTATTAGTTCCCCCTCTGCATGCCACTGTGGATGATTCTGCAGCCCAGCCTTCCTCCTTCCCCTTTACATTTCTCAGAAGTGTTTAGGCTGTGGTTGGTGCCCAGAAAGAGCAGGCTCTAACAGCTGTACTCAGCACCACAATGACTCTCCTGCTGTTAATGGGTTTGCTTTTTCATTTTCTCAGTGTCTGCTTACAGCCAGGGATCCATACTTTTCTTGTGTTCTTAAACATTTTTTGTTATTGTAGCATTATTATGACATCTCAGCTCTCTGTGTTCATGGCCCTCCATCTGCAGATTTTTTCTTCATCTCTTCTCACCCTTTCAGTCTTTTTTGAGGTGTTTTGAGACAGGTCATTATCAGTGCTGTGCCAGAAGTTTCCGTGTGGAAAGCTGTTTTTCAACACCAAGCAGCAACACCATCTGCTTTGCTCCACATTGGGCCAGGGGTCGCATTCTCAGTGGGCCGACACAAGTGACAAGGCGGAAAGATGAAGTGGGCCACTGGCATTCTTAGGACCTTTACTGACATGCCGATGTGTGTTTGTGTCCGCTGTGGCTAACTTCGAAACTCACAGAACCTCATCACCTCACATGACAGAGAGTTGTTATGATGGAGACACAAGTCAGGATTTTTAATCAGTGAATTTGTTTGGTTTTGAGGGATTTAGCGGGATTTCCTCTTGGATGTGGATGACAGAACAGAAGAACCTCCCCTGTCCCCCCAGCTGCCTCCTGTAGATTGTTCCCTGTTACTGTTGTAATACAAGGTCAAATTCTCCACTTTAAACAGAACCCAGTGTAGCATTAAGCTAGCTAACCTGGTCATCCATGAAAACATGAATACAAGATGCAGAAACTGGCAGTTGCTTTTATTTTAGAAACTTTTAAGATATAGTTTATGAATGATGTTTGAATGTTAGGGAAGTCCATTATCAGACATGGCAGGGCCGGGACCTTAGCCCTTTCACTCATACTAGTATGCAGAACTCTTGAAAATGTGGGCTGTATGTGTGAATGCAAACAGTAAAATCTTCAAGACAGTCCTGCTGCAGACCGAACATCTCTGACAGCCACTCTCACAGACCGTTAATGTCAGACGCCATCTCTGTCAGAATGAAAGTGCTGTTATTTGCCAGTATAATGTATTTCCAGTGTTGGATTTTTTTTCTTTATTCATAAACAAAGTCTGGCAGTCTGGCATGAAATACGTAGCTAGAGTAGCTTTAGCTTAAGCCAACAAAGCTACGCTAGCTACGTAATTAACATTACCACATAAGGCCTATGACATAAGCCATTGTTTTTAAGTTAGCTTTAGCAAACATAACTTGTTAAAGTAGCTAGATAGAAAATGTAGCTACATTGCTTACAGAGCTGCTTTGTGGGCTTAGCTTTAGCTATGCTAGTTGTAGTTAATGGAGCTATGTGAGCTATGTTTCCTGTATTGGAATGTTTTTCGTAAAAGACAAGATTTTTTACTGGAAGTAGACTGTTTACTCAGCTTTATTAAACATTCTGTTATTAGCTTTTACTGGTCAGGTTCTTAACTTTTGACTTTTGGTGTCCTAACCCTTACCTTTGTCTTTAATCTAACACTTGTCTTTTGCAAGCCTCCTGGATCATCATGTCTTTAATCTGGTAGCCGTGAAGGCAAATAATCACAGTGACCCATGCTGTAACTTAGCAGTTGGCACCCTGTGTACACGGTCAAGCTCTGGTGAGGACTGAAGAGTCTCGTCACCAAGTAGTTCAACCAATAGGTCAGACAGAAAGGAAACTTATGGGCCTAGCCCCCCTCGTGGCTCATAATCCTAATGTTATTTTGGGTTTTGAGGTCCATAGTTTGCACTAATAGCTTGGTGTTGCTATCAGGTACGCTTGAACACACTGTCTCCAGTTCTTTCATTAAACGTTGGTCATTTATCTCTGCGTTTGCTTCCAAGGAGAAAATACATTGATCATGGTCCATTATTATGTGTGTTTTCCAGTAGGGGTGGGTGATATGGAAAAAAATCTTATCACAATTTTTTTTTTTATGGCCAGATGACGATCTCGATTTTATCACGATTTTTTTCATTAAATTTCTAAGACAAATTTGCAAGTAAGTGACCAGAAAAAACAACCTTTTCTCTGATTTTTCTATATTTCTTCTGCACCATTCTGTTGGCCAATGATTATATGTATGAATGTGTGTATATGTATATATATATATATATATATATATATATATATATATATATATATATATATATATATATATACATATATGTAGAGGTCTTATCCCACAATATATTAAAGGTCCAAACATTTATTTTGCTGCATTCTGATCTATTCTGTCTTCTGGAACCAATTTCTAAATATTCTGCACCACTTTAGAATTATTGTGTGTGTCTTCATCTGTGTTTTAAAATCTACTTTACTGTTTATTAAGCATATTTTGACACTGTGATTTGCATTTTGAAGTATATGGTCTTCAAAAAGAATTCCTGCAGCTGAAGCTTTAAACAATCAGCCTGTTCATACAGTATGCAATTTAACATCACATTTACTTCAGCCTTGTTTACAGACTGCCAGATAAAGAAGATATAAATATGACACACATTTGATGAATTTTTTGAGACATGTGGTTATGCAGTTAAGTAGTGACTGTATGTCATTTTAACGCAATTTTGATTTTTATTTAGAAAAGGTCATGTATACGTTGATTTACTGCTCTGAATAAGGCTGTGATGAGCAGTGACATAAACATGACACACTGGCACCTGTCTGCTGCTTACAATGAAGGAGAGAAGAGGAGGAAAGGCAGGATTATGTGCTGCAGCAGTATGAATGTAGGCCAAAGAAATGTATGTAAATCAATGATTTTACTGTTTAAAACATTTTCAAATAATGATCCATTTCTGGACCTCGTGGACATCACCGCCTCCCTCTGTAAAAAGTCACTGATGTTATAACATTTCACCTGTGACTGCGTTATCCTGACGTTTACTTGCCAGGTGGAAAGGCTTGTAAAAAAATAAAAATTAAAAGCAAAACAATGTCAGCTGTTACAGTCACAACAGTAGGCTACCTGCCGCAGACACACCACGCTAAACCGTGGTATGCGGACGGCAGACCGGAGGACACTGTCTTTAGAGCTCATCAAAAAACGTTGATTAGCTTTGTGCAGATTGTGCACAAAATATTTTTTGCACACTGATGGTTCAGAAAACCCAGACGAAGCTTCGTATAAGAGTTAGAAATCGTCTTGAGAACTAAATCTTAAGTGTCACTTTAACTTTTAGCGTGAGTCTCCGCTGCATCAGGGAGAAGGGGAGAGAGGGTTAGGGAGTAAAGAGCGAGAAGTAGTAGAGCCGATCCTGCGATAAAACAGATCAAGCAGATCGCCAATACATTCTATTTCTTCACGATCTGAGATCGTCTTATCACGCACTCCTATTTTCCAGTCTTGATTCTTTGGCAGCGAAAGAGTTTTTGAAGTCCGTCGAAATGCTAGCTCTGCAGCTTTTGAGTAAGCTAGCTATGGTAAACAAACCAGAAGTTACCACAAGGTGTTGGAGTGTGAGCTTTAGTCTTTCTCTGGAATTTATGCAATTATGAGTTTTTTCATTTGAGACAAAAATAATTATTTCTGTTTCACCTCACTAGGCTCCATAAAATATATCATGACATTTAACAGTGCATGTTAATCCTGTATTCATGTGACACACTGGCGACAGCACATCATTTTGTCTTCTGTCTGAATGCTCCATCTCTGTTAACCAGACGGTAGCAGGCATAAAACTTAATGATCTCTCTCCTCAGTGGTAGCCACCAAAAGACTAGTGGAAATATCATCTCCGGTTTAGAAGAGAGAGGAAACAGAAAGAGAAAGAGGAAAGGAAATAGAGGAAAGACACATGTAGACAGACAGAATCAGGAAAGTTATGCATTCAAACAGAACTGCAGCAGGGCAGAGATGCAAAGTTTTAACCTCGTGGGGAGCATGTTTTTTGTATCAGGATGTTTTAAGACCTGACAGTTTAGAGTGTGAGTGGAAGAACAGACATGAAACCTTCTTTTCCCAAAACACAACCCTTGAAGGGGTAAATGGACAGCTTTTTAACATATGCTGAGGCCGACTGAGGGCAGGGAGGGGGAGAAAATGTAGTACCTTGTTTGGAGGGAAGTGAAAAAGAAGGGTATAACTTGCAATAGTTAAATAATATTTCTGGTAAAGAACCTCATTATGATGTTACATTTGAGCTCTCAATTCAGTGAAACTGGAACAAGCAGAATTCCCCTCACCATTCATCAGCATGAGGGAAGCGTGCACATTTAAACTGAAGGCAACATTTGCAAAATGAACAGTTGAAACCAGAAATGAAAACACATTATGGTTACTCATAAATCCCTCCCACATAGGCCAGTTTTCTGTGCAAAGTGTCAGTCACTGACCACATCATTAAAACAGTTTGGCTCATCTGCAATAATTACATGTTGTGCTTGCCATGGATCAATTTTGTCTTTTACTTCTTTCCCTCACTCTCCAACCGCCCCTGTTTTTTTTTTAAGTTTCTGCACAGTATTATTCTATTGTTATTTCATCAATTATATTCTTTTAGAAGACAAACCAATACCCTTTTTCCACTTCTGTAAAGGTCGACCATGGTCCAAATGAAACAATGGTGCAATGCTTTGGCAAAAACATAACATGAATCAGCACCAGAGGAGCTTTTTGACCCTGTCTAAACCAGCCTTTCTCAGTACAGTATGATCAGCTTGGTGTGTGTCTCTTTAAATGCAAATGAGCTCTTTCTTAACGTGCCCCCCATGAAGTACAGTGCAGAACTTCTAGTCATTTTTGAGCCAGAAATTGAGGCTGAAATAAGGCCTGTAATGGTGAGTTAGGATGCCTGAGGATACCGTTGGGTGGAAAGGAGGATTTATACAATCCAGGCTGTGCTCTGGATGCCCTTGCATATTAACAGTGGCACTGGGAAATAATGTGCTGGAAAAATAACAAAGCCTTCACCTTTAGGACAAATTAAGGGGTGGATGTGGGGAGGAAGCATGGCCTAGGCTACTGTCTGGGCAGATCGTTGCCATGAGCTCCTGGTCAGGCTATGGATGTTCCATGTTGGCTGCTTAGCACTCTAGATGCTTAAAACGTATGCACATGGCTGTACGTATTCTGAACAGATATCACGTTTGAAGAAACTGGCAGATTATATGCTGACCATAAACAAAGGACTTGGTTGCTTTATTACTTATTTTGTGGGTTGCTAGATACCAGAGGTGGAAAAAGTACCACTCTATAATACTCAAGTAAAAGTACAGTTACTTTCGTTAAAATTTACTTAAGTAGAAGAAAAAGTGATGCTCTGCAAATCTACTCATTCAAAGTTAAGTCAAAGTGCTGAGTATTGAGTAGCTACTTTTTTGCTCAAGGGGCTTGTACATTGAAATATGATCATTCCCTAATGTGCAATAACAACAAGATAGTATGAATCTCTAACCCGGTTGGTTATAATGCGGTGTAACTTAACCTGAAGTAAAATGCTACAGCTGTTTTGAGATGAAATGTGGAATAAATCTCTCTCTCTCTTATGTGGTACTGATCATCATGTGTAATCTAATCCAAACTACTGGCCAGTTTCATGTTGTTGAAAGCTTGGACCTCCTGGTTTTGGCTTTTAGTGTTTCAAACGCTAATGCGGACTCTTTCATTTTCAGTGAGCTCTCGGCGTTTTACCATTTGGAACAGGAATGAGGAATTTCAAACTGAATTCACCTTTTTATACCCAAATTTGAGCCAGCTCACTGGGCTTCTCTGAGAAGTCAGAAATTAATCAAGCATAACATTCAACCACTAAAACTATTTTTTTTCTGTTCAGGAATGCAAGTAAATAACTATAATTTGATATATTAATCAATAAATAATAATGTGCTTTACTATTTTTCAGTTTTTTTGTAAATCAGTAAATGTGAAAATTCATGGATAACAATAATAATTATATTTTAGCATTAAAAATATCCTTTGGATTAAAGAGCTTCTGCATGTTGGTGTATTAACCATTGCAGGAACATAAAAAATGATTTTGGTTTTACCAGTCTTTACCAATGCTGTTAATTTAGGGCAGCTGTGGCATAAACCTGACTTTGGGTGGTGGTCTAACAAACTTGTTAAGCACTGTATATATACTCCCCTTGAAAAGTATTGGAATGGTAAGGCCAATTCCTTTATTTTTGCTGTAGACTGAAAACATTTGGGTTTGACACACAAATGCTGAATATGAGACAAGAGATTAATATTTCAGCTTTTATTTCCAGATATTTACATCTGGATCTGATATACACGATACATGAAATTAGTTACCTAACTTCTCAGTTAGATACTCCAGATATCCATCATATGTGAAAACATAGTAATGTGGTACCTTCAAACTGAAGAAAGTTGAGTTTTTCCTCAGTTTTATTGTGTTTTTTGTTTCTGGCGCTGGAATGTTGAAGCTTCCCTCAGAGAATAATAACTGTAGGGATAGATTTGATGTGCCTGATGGGATTTTAATGGAGGCTTTGAGAAGGGAGTGTTGAGTTATGTGTGAAGGGGATTATTTTACAGTGAACCAGTTAAATGTTTCTGTTCCAAGGGATTCATTGTAGTTTTCCAGAAGGGTTAAGTTACAGATCAGTTTGAGGAAGGAACAAATTGGGTTTGATGCTTCTGGCAATCAGTTTTTGGTCTCCTTGGTTTTAACACTTAATACACAGGTATTTGCTGAGACACTGACATGATGTACAACTTTTCTGTGAAGGCTGTGGCTGGACTGTTGATTAAAAGCAGCTTGAGGAGTTTTGACCTTCACTGAGATACTCTGGAATTTAAGATAAAATAAATGTGTTATGCACTTTTGCAAATTTCTCGCTACAAACCTGTGGTCTATCACTTTGATCATGCTTAAAATAATGTTATGATTAAATATCAAGACTTCACAAGATCTGTGTTGTAGCAGTCACTGATTTACTTTTGACAGTAAATCTGAAACTACCTGACACTTAAAAATTAAGTTTAAATTCAACCTATTACAGCATTTTTAAGTACTTCTTTAAGCTACATGACTGCCGTCCGCTGCATTTTCACGTATTTCTTTCACACACTTTAATTGTATTCATGTAAACCGTCGGTTAACATGAGTGACCACATAGCAATGACTGAAAGGTGTGAACTGAACCAGGAAGTGCTCTTCTATTGTACAGAAAACCGTTCATACTATATTAAAGCCACCTCACAAAGGCGGGGCTAACTGAGTGGGCAACTTCACACATAGTGCCAAAGTCTTTAATGCCCAAGTGCATTCTGGGAAAATTCTGAAATGGTAATGAACAGTTAAACTGATTGAATATGTTTACTAAAAACTAAACAAGTGTTCTGGTAACTCAGGAAATGGAGCTGATATAGCTTTTTAAAGTTAAGTTAACACAACTTAAATTTTTAACAGACTCTTACACTGTACAAACTATTGTGAATTTTCCTCAAAAACTCTTAGTTAAACTGTCTCAGTTTATTGTAACTTGTTAAAAACACTCCTTGGCCATAAAAGCTAAAGAACTCAGTTTACTTAAGTTACTTGTTTAAAATAAATTAAGCATTCAGAACTTTTATGGAACTTTTATACTGCACTGTAAAACCAAACAGCAAAAGGTGGTTAAAAGATTGAGTTGTGTTGACTTAAAAATCTGAAAAAGCTATTTTGACTGTTATTTTCCTGAGCTGATTGAATACTTACACTAAATAATTTTAAATTAGTATTAAACACTTGAAATAATAAAATTAGCATCAGTATTTATTACTCAGATATTAACTCAGTGTAATTGTTGTGCATTTGAAATTAACAAGTTACTTGAACTCGCAAACGTCAAGTTTAGTTTATTTGTTCCCACATTTTTTAAGTGTACTCTTCAGTCTTACAGAACATTGAAGACAAGTAATCACTGAAAAATGTGTTAGTCAATTGAAGAACATGTTTCAGGCTTTTAAATTAATAAAGATGGTCAACTCAGGGGGAAAGCTGGTCTAAAATAAGCGAACAGAAGCCAGATTGATCTACTTTTGGACTTTGTGTATCACGATCCAGGTGTATTGGATTTTTTATTTTATGTTATGCAGCTTGGAAGTAGATTCTAGTATCTTCACTTTCTGGTGAATATCTAAATCTTTTAAACTTTTTTTTTTTCTTAGTTTTTCATGTGTTGAGTAGCTCAACATGAATTACCCCTTTCAGATTTGACAAAGATCCTTCAGTGCCACAAAAATTATAAAAAAAAAACAAAGAACAAGCTGAGCAGTGCCCCTTGTGAAGATCATTAATGTGTAAGCCAAAGGTGTACCCCTTTAAGAGACAAATATCTGCAGGGCAGATGTAAATTCTGTGGTTTTGCCTGCTATGACAGCTTTGCACAGCAAACAGGAAACCAGACAACTACCAAAATGTAAGTAAAACATATAACAGTATGCTCACAATTTCACAGCTTACTTATTTTAGGCACTTTCACATACAAGGGCTCATCATTACTAAAACATCAATGAGTTTTCAGAGAAAGCATTACCCATAGAAAACAGATGGTACATTGTCATCTTCAGAAATGTAAGGATACATGAATAAACCTTAAAATAGCTCTAGTTTAAATGTAAGTGCTCCTGTTTGAAGATGAAGTAGAGTTGTCTCTTTGATGGGATCTGTCCATCCATGCACATGAAAGCTTGAGCTCATCTCCATTCATTAAACAAAGCTCTTAGATCAGATAATCCTAAAGGGCCTATTTTGAATGTCACAAGGCCAAAAAACTCTACAGAGTATTTGTTTGGGTTAGCAACTTAATAGAAATGTAAGAATACTTTTTTTTTTTACTTTGATGAATGTTGATGAAAGCAGCCAAGTATTTGAGTGTTTTCTTATTTGGAGGTCAGTTTAGGGTCAGTAGTGCACCTGTTCACAGCTGTATTTCTTCTATTTTTTCTTTTTTAAATGAACTTTTCACCCCTCTGGATAAGTGCAGCTTTTTTCTTTCTCTGTTTTTGGCTTCAGCTTTTAAAAGAGCTCTCTTCGAAGGAGCCTTATTGAAGTGTCTGAGACACTGCTTTATTCTGATATGTCCGTTGGGTCTGTTTGGTTCAAGCACAGTCTGTAATCAACATCTGAGGCAATTGAGTCGTGATCTGAGTCACACTGTAAGTCTGTATTCATTTGCAATAAGGTTACTCACCCAGAGCCATAGCTCTCAGAGGCTAAAGGTTGTTAACGCTTTCGGTTGTGGGACATGATAATGCTGGAGAGCAGATATGACTCATGAAGACACACTTTAGGGCCTGTTGTGGATGCAAATGGCAGGACTGTCACTCTGCTGCATAAATAAATATGTGGAAGAGGATTGCTAATGGCCAGCTCATCCTTCGCCGGGAGAAGCAAAGTGGAAAATGAAAGTCTGAATCAGCAGCAGGGTGGTTGTCAGACTGGGTAATGCTTCAACCGTTCCTGCACTTTTTTTCCCCTCCCTTTAGCTGTTTTGTGAGTCTCACATTTGCCATGTCTTGTTACTATGCCTGTTTTTTTGTAGTGTGACTGTTGGTCTATTCTTAGATAGCAGCCGTGTGTGCCAGCAGATGGCCCGTGGCTGGCACGGTTACGGCACCCAGGAGGCAGTTTGGCTGCAGTCTTAGAGGATGTCATTAGAGCCGATCTACGCTCTGTCACTCAGGAGGCCGCCGATGCAACTGAGCTCAATGGAGTTCAGTGCAGGGTGTGCCAAAAGTCGCTTTGTGACACAATGCAAACATTTGCAAACACGTCTAAAGCCTAAAGATAAACTGATCCACATACATCAGGATTATTGTTTTTCTTCCAACATGCTGCGTTTCTGTGTCTGGTTTCCTGAGGACAAAGACACAGCTCTAAGTCTACTCAGGCCCAACTTCATGAGGCATCAACAGAAGGTTCACATTACAGCTTGGACTGAGCTCTGCTTCTGAACGTCAGACTTGCTTTAGCTAATAAAATGATCTCTAGCCTCAAAGAAAACTGTCTCTTTAGCTGTGGAAACTATTTTTCGAAAGACAAATCCTTGAATTCTGATTATTTACTAACTAAAGAAAGCCACAGCGGGAACATTTTCCCAAGATTTTTAGTAATGAATGTTCTGACTTTCATTCAACCCACATGTCAGCACTGTTCACCAGTTAACTACAAGGCTGTTTTCTAAACCTCCAAAAATGTCCAGAGTTGTAGCTCTCTGTTTTGTCTAAACGAAGAGGAACAACTATTGAGTTCACAAAACACTTTACTGTTGTTACAATCCTCCACGTCTTAAAAAATGTCCAAGCAGTGCAAGTTAAGGAGGGTTGAAATGTGTATTTATTTTAGCGTTCTTACAGGTATGAAGGGAAAAAGACTACAACTATAGCATCATTTCAGATTGATTAGATAATTTCTTAATGTTTTATAGGGTACGAACTTGGAAATTCAAAATTTAAGCCCCAAACTTACTGCTTGACGTCCCAATACCTTTTCATTTTTGTCACATATTTATGCAGGTGCATATTAAAAATTCAGAGTATCACGTCAAAGTTCAGTTATATTTTCATATATTCTAGATTCATCTCATACAAAGTCCAAGACTTTTTTATTTCAGTCTTTATGATTGTAGCTTTTACTAAACTACACTACTCACAAAATAAATTAAAAAAAAACACCACCTCAAAATATTCAAATATTCTGAAAAGTCCAATTTGAAAGATTTCCCAAGCCTTTGTTCTCTCACTGTGGTTCAGTTCACACAAACACAACCATGAGGAAGACTATTGACTGGACATTTGTCCCAGAAGACAATCTCATCCTCCACAAGGAGGGTAAGCCACAGATGGTCATTGCTAAAAGGGAAGGCTTCATAACACCCCAGTAGTGCCGTGGACTGATTGGCTCCATTCCATGTCAAATGGATGCAGTAAAGGCCGGCACAAATTCAGCCAGATTTTGGTCTGACTGCAATGTTGCAGCTTATTGTCAAACCTCTGGCCCCATTTTGATGTTGGGAACAACAAATGGTCTTGTGACATAATGAAAATATGTGACATAATTAACCACGCATCCAAGACGCCACACAATAAGTCTAGCGTTTCACAAATTTTCATACATATTCGTCTAGTTTGGCACCCTCACCTATCTTTGTATCATCATTTACAGTCCCTACTTTTCTCCTTTTGGGGAACTAGTGTGTAAATTTATTTTCTTACGTTATCACATGCATACCTTAAGGTCTGTCTGAAGGAGAGCCAGTCCATATTCTCCTCCTCTTATTACATCCATAGTTGTTATCCTTAATCCATGATCCAATCCATAAATGATTCTTGTTTGTTGTTTTCTCCTTTTACAAGCAAGAGACTGCTACAATCACATAGAGCACTTCTGTTGAAGAGTGATTGACACTCTTTAACTCACCCCCTGACAATTTGTGAACTTACACACAATCACAGAGACAGTGGTGTCGTCACCATATGATGAGTGGTAGGGATCATTCTTGTATTGTGGCCAGGCTGTCGACTAATATGGGACAAGATTTGAGATTTTAGTTGCGTGGTCTGACATGGTACCGTTGTGAACAACCTAAAAATTGTGTAATCTGAGACGGCCTTAATTTGTGTAAACAGAGCCAGAGTTGACTTAGTACTACAGGCCAAAATGAGCATAATTTTACAGAAGGTCAACATTTCTGTATTATAAATCCTTTTTTTTTTGGACTGATGTTTTGTAACATTCTAATATTTTGAGATAGTGGATTATTTCGTGAGCTGTTAGTCATAACCATCAAGATTAAAACAAAAAAATCTACAATACTTCACTTTGAATGCGTTGAATCTAGAATTTATGGAGGTTTCACTTCCTGAATTAAACACAGGAAAAAAGGGAATTTTTCACAATACTATGATTTTTTTTTTAAGATGTACCTTTATATATATTTCATTTTCATGGCGAAAATCAATGTCAAAGAAGTGACCATATATACCATATAGAGTCTAATGAGGAGTTACTTTTACATTAAAAAGTTATTTTAATACAAAATATTAATTTTACAAGACATGGTGAGGTTGTCTTTGGATTTTGCCCCCTTTTAGAAGCAAAACATGATTGGCTTCAGGATACTGTATAAGCAATAGAGGTACCACCAGTTTCATCTTATTCCAATCGCACATTTTTCATGTCCATTTGTTTGCTGGGAGCTACGGATGGAAATTAGCCTATGGCTACAATCTGGCACATTTACATGTCCATGTTCATTAATATGCACTGCCCTCTTCAAATGAATGGATTAATCTAATCATCACAAATATTGTATAACTGGGTTTTTGCAGTGGTGAGGCTCACAGTAATAAGATAAAAAAAGATATGAACCACCTAAGTATAATAAAACTGTTATAAGGTTATAAAACTGACCAAAAATCATACCCATTTTCCTATTTATTACTTGAAAATGTCTATAAATTTGTAAAATTTACCACTGGATCACTCCTTGCACTATAGAGTACTTTTATCCTGCATTATAATAAGTTATTTGTCAAGAAATACCTTTAGACATGGCTTGCTAGATGACTTGGTCATACGTCTTAAAACAGACATAGAAGTCCTATGAAGACAAAATATAACCAGGTATAAATTCAGCACTACTATTGAGCTTCATAATGTGTGAGTTTCATCGATTTATCATGGTTAGTTATGATTTTAGGGGCATTTGTTTTGGGGCCACAAGAGATATTAAACTGCATTTTTCGAGTTCTGGAGGAAACAGGAAGTTTGAGACACTCTGGGCCATTGCTGATTGGTCAGATGTTGTGATGTCTTTCCGTGGCATTGAGTAATCTCCACTGATTGGCTGAGAAAAATGATTCTGTTTCTACTGTAGATCATAAAGGCAGGTGACTGAAGTGACCATATATGGTTCCTTGCCCCATAAGGGGTTAAAGGTCTGAATACTTTGGGCTGGTTTACCTAGCAGTTAGGTGGCGTCCCCTGTACAGAGGCTCTCTGGGTTTGACTGACATCCTCAGCTCCTTTCCTTTCCTCTCCTTCCCACTCTTTCTTTTGTCCTATCTTTCAACAGGAGTAAAAAAAAAAGCCCAAAATTAAAACGTTAAAGTAAGGAGTTAACAGTGACTCTTATGAGATGTTTAACTTTCAGTCTCTCATTGTACAAATGTGTGTTTCAGCAACACATGTCCCTATGCCCTTAAATTAAGAGCACCCACAATGCTCACAGTGGTTATTAGCCACTCTGTTCCCAGGACTAACTTACACACAGCCAGAGAAGTTTTTTTTTTTTTTTTTTCTTGTGGAAATTCTGCGCTGCATGCAGATGCAGTTAAAACTCGGAAATTGATACTCTAAGGCAAGATCACAAGTCTTTAACAATCTCCCACTGTCTGCTTGACCTCCATCTTCCACTTTTCACCTTATCAAAGAGCCCAGGCAGGCAAAACTCAGAGATTTTAAAAACTCTGAAATTAGATGTCAAAGAAGTTCACTTGTAATTTCCTGCATCTACACTAACAACACTAACAGCCACAATTTTGCAGAAGCATGCAGGCTGACACTTTGAAATGACAGAAAGGCAAATCAAACACGCAAAAGCTTCTTCAGCATGAAGCTGACAGAAGCTGCTGCTGTGTACACCCCCAAACAGAGGCTGAACTACTGCAGCTTTGCCACGCATGTTTACATGACAAGCATAGAAAGAGATAAGGATATAGACAGGACAGCTGTCTCTCTTCAGCCTCAGGTGTATCTGTCTGTGGTTTGTATCTGTCTGTGACTGCAAACCTCACACATATTACACCACAGGTTTGGGTCACAGCACAGGAAACATTGTCTCCTCCTACATGAAGACGAGTGCGAGTCTGCTGCAGCAGGCACATACTTTAGTTGTGTTTTTAGTTCGCCTGTTGCAGCGGTGCCTTGGCACACAGCCTTCTTCCTCTTTTTCCAACTGATCCTCCTAAAACTGAGGTAAGCCCTGATTTAAAGCAGCCGGCTCTTCTCTATCTGTCTATAATTGGGATCACTGCACTTCTTTGCTTTGTTTCCTTTATTTCAGAAAAAGTCAGAGTTTCTCTTGTTGGCTTTGCTGCTAACATGAGGTGGCTGCTTGTCCAAATTTTATGCAACACTGAGGAGCAGATGTCCGCCTGTTCCTTTAGGATTTATTGGCTACTTTCACAGTTTATTGTACACACTGGAGCAAAGACCATTGGGAAAATAGAACTCTTTGTCTCGCAATTATGGGAAACTTATCTTGTTGTTTCATGTGCTCATGCACATCTGCACATGTGCGCACATGAGTCTCCCTGTTAGGTTTTTAGCAGGGTGTAAATGACAGATTATCACCTCTGTGCTGTGTCTTATGAAGCCGGATGCTCATAAATGCGAATTTTGAGTTTGGTGTATCCTGTTTCACACAGGAAATGAACTTCTCTGATCAGTATCTTCTGTCTTCACACTGAACTTGGTGCAATCAGTGTTTTGCTAATTTACTGCAGCCAGTAAAATAAGGGTATAGATCTTTTAAATTATCACATAGAAATCTAAGACTTTAATCAACACCATCTCATGTCTCTCTATCTTCTTTCACATAGGGTCAGAGACCAATCTGAGCCACAGCAACATGTCTGAGACCGGCAAGCCCCACCACCCCAACCCACAGGGTAAGGGCGAAAAGAGCCATGGAAATGACTTCAGCTATGTGGGCATCGATGCCATCCTGGAGCAGATGAGGAGGAAGGCCATGAAGCAGGGCTTTGAGCTCAACATCATGGTTGTGGGTGAGTTCTCACCAAACTCATGATTAATAAGGTTATAGGTCTACAAAGTTAAAGTAAGTTATACAAAACTCACTAAGAAGACCACACATCAGATAAAACAGCAATGTTTTCGGTGTCATGCTTTTCAAAACTTCAGAATATTAAGCCTCTTAGCATTTGTAATGTTATTTTGTGTCGTCTACCCCCTTCTGTCCATGCACAAATTGCATTCATATGCAGCCAATTTGCAATTGCAATTCAACCTGGTAACATTTCGTGCCAATGAGCCCATCCATGTAGCGTGACCTCATTATGCTTAAGTTACCATTAGCAAGTACTGTGGGGAAAAATTTAACTGCAAAGGGCTAAAACTTGTGTTTTAATGCTTTTTAAATGCAAATGAAAGTATATTTTTATGAGAAAGAGTTTCAAGATTGTCTTTGCTGACCTTGAGCTTGACATTGAGCTTGTGAGATAAAACCAACACTGATGGGCTCTGAGGGCTGCAGGCAGTAATTGCTTCCAAATGTTTGCATCAGTGACTCAGTGCTGCATCCAGTAGAAAAAGATCAAATGTTAACCCTTGGAGATATTTTCATCTTCATTTCAGCAGTGACAACATGAAAACAGAACGCACAGACAAACAAATGTAATTCTTCAGAGCGTGAATCTTAAATGTGTATACACTGCATACTTAAAAAACACGCTGTTAATATTTCCTCATGATATTCTTCTCCTCCGCCATCCCTTGATGCAGTCTGTTTGTATGTTTTCTGACAGCATGGTGCCATCCTGTAATGAGCTTTGCTAGCCAATGATGCTACAAACAAACACTCTCTCTCTCTCTCTCTCTCACACAATGCTTGCATGGATAAAAGCAGGCTGTCACCCAACAACAATTAGGTCTGATCGTTACGTTTGTGCACATTTGCATGCACATACACACTGATCTCTGAGTATATGTGTGTAGATGCATGCAGGCAGCTACAGAAAAACAGAAACAAACCTTTGCACATGCTCTCCTTAGAGACAGGTATGCCAGGTTTTAATTTATCACATACAGAGATCCAGTTTTTGTGCAAAAATTTTGGTTCATGAGAGATTTAAGGGCATGTCAGGACAGCTTAAATGGTTGATATCATATCAGAACATGCATATTGATGTATAGATTTTAGGGGAAGGTATAAAGCAGACTAAGTGTTTTTTCACAAATGTTCATACTATCTGGTTGCACATTTCTGCATTTAGGACACGTATCCACATGCAGTCTGTAACACCTCCAGGATAAACAAAACGTGTGTCATAAAATGATATAACTCTGTGTTAGGAAACAGTTCTGCGCACATTGGAGTACAATACAATAAACACTTAGAATGGAAAGAACAATGATGAGTTTAAACCTGCATGAAGTGATTTCTGATAGCCAGGAGGAGCTTTGATTTGCAGTTGTACAGCAACAGATCAAGTTCTTCTGGGTGATATGTTGAAAGAGAGTTACCCAACACATCTTTGGAGTCTGATTTCTTACTACAAGGCCAGTTTTGACCTGCCTTTTGTGCTTGGGCCATAAAATCCTGAGAGATATATCTCAGTTCTGCTGGGTTAGATAGGGCTGACTACATTGCCTTTAAAAAAAAGTATTCATCCCCTTGGATGTTTTACCTTTTTGTTGATTTTATAAATCAGCCATGGTCAATATAACTTGTTTTTATTATAAAATACAAAAAAAAAAAAACCTTTAATGCCAAAGTTAAAACCAATTTCTACCAATTAATGTCAATCAAATAAAAATGTGTAAAGTAAAATAAGTGTTCTATGTAGCTTTCTTTGTATGCTTTGGGCCTTTGTCTTGCTGGAAGAGAAATCTCCACCCAAGCTGTGGTTCTCTTGCAGACTGAATGCAATTGTCCTCCGGGATTTTTTCTATATTTTGCCTTGTTCATTTTACCCTCTACCTTTACAGGCCTTTCTGGGCCAGCTGCTCAGAAGCATCCCCACATCATGATGCTGCCACATGCTTCACAGTGGGGATGGTGTGTTTATGGTGACGTACAGTGTGTTTGCATCTCTAGGCAAATTTACATGTGCCATATTCTTGATGGTTTAACTGAACTTTTTCAGTGCTTTGGAATCTTTTTGTATCTGTTATATGACTTCTTTTCAATAACCTTTTCTCTGTGTTGCTTGGATTGTTCTTTAGTCTTCATGGTGTAATGGTAGCCCAGAATATTGATTAACCAGTGACTGGACCTTCCAGATACCAGTGTTAATTTTGGTAGCTATTTTTAATGTTAGTCTTAGTTTTAGTCTTTAAATAAAATGTACAGTTGCAAGAAAAAGTATGTGAACCCTTTGGGATTTCTTGAATTTCTGCATAAATTGGTCATAAAATGTGTTCTGATCTTCAAGTCACAACAATAGACAAACACAGTCTGCTTAAACTAATAACACACAAAAAATGATCTGTTTTCATGTTTTTATTGAACAAAACATGTAAACATTCACAGCGCAGGGTGAAAAAAGTATGTGAACCCCTAGGCTAATGACTGGTTGACCCTCCTTTGGCAGCAGTAACCTCAACCAAACGTTTCCTGTAGTTGCAGATCAGACCTGCACAACGGTCAGGAGGAATTTTGGACCATTCCTCTTTACAAAACTTTTTTAGTGCAGCAATATTCTTGGGATGTCTGGTGTGAAATGAATCGCTCTCTTGAGGTCATGCCACAGCATCTCAATGGGGTTGAGGCCAGGACTCTGACTGGGCCACTCCAGAAGGTGTATTTTCTTCGTTGAAGTCATTCTGTTGTTGATTTACTTCATTGCTTTGGGTCATTGTCCTGTTGCATCACCCATCCTCTGTTGAGCTTCAGTTGGTGGACAGATGGTCTTAAGTTTTCCTGCAAAATGTTTTTAAAAACTTGGGAATTTATTTTTCTGTCAATGACAGCAATCCGTCCAGGCCCTGTGGCAGCAAAGCAGCCCCAAACCATGATGGCCCCTCCACCATATTTCACAGTTGGGAAGAGGTTTTGATGTTGGTGTGCTGTGCCTTTTTTTCTCCACACATAGCGTTGTGTTCCTTCCAAACAACTCAATTTTGGTTTCATCTGTCCACAGAATAATTTGCCAGTAGTGCTGTGAAACATCCAGGTGCTCTTTTGCAAACTTCAAACGTGCAGCAGTGTTTATTTTGGACAGCAGTGGCTTCCTCTGTGGTGTCCTCCCATGAACTCCATTCTTGTTTAATGTTTTACTTATTGTAGATTTGTCAACACAAATGTTAGCATGTGCCAGAGATTTCTGTAAGTCTTTAGCTGACACTCTAGGATTCTTCTTCACCACATTGAACATTCCGCGCTGTGCTCTTGCAGTCATTTACAGGACGACCACGCCTAGGGAGAGTAGCAACAGTGCTGAACCTTCTCCATTTGTAGGCAGTCTGTCTTACCGTGGACACATGAACATCAAGGCTTTTAGAGATACTTTTGTAACCCTTTCCAGCTTCATGCAAGTCAACAATTCTTGGTCGTAGGTCTTCTGAGAGCTCTTGAGTGCGAGGCATGGTTCACATCAGGCAATGCTTCTTGAGAACAGCAAATTCAAAACTGGTGTGTGTTTTTTATAGGGCAGGGCAGCTTTAACCAACACATCCAAACTCATCACATTGATTGGACTCCAGGTTGGCTGACTCCTGGCTCCAGTTGGCTCTTGGAGAAGTCATTAGCCTAGGGGTTTACATACCTTTTCCACCCTGCACTGTGAATGTTGACATGTTTTGTTCAATAAAAACATGAAAACATATATTTTTTTGTGCGGTATTAGTTTAAGCAGACTGTGTTTGTCTAATGTTGTGACTTAGATGAAGATCAGAACACATTTTATGACCAATTTATGCAGAAATCCAAGAAATCCCAAAGGGTTTACATACTTTTTCTTGCAACTGTTTTTTTTTTATTTTTAGTCACATTTTAGTCATTTCTATCCTTTTTAGTTTTAGTCTTGTTTTAGTTGATGAAAACTCAAAACATTTTAGTCTAGTTTTAGTCCATAAAAAGTCCTCACATTTTAGTCTGAACTTTTAGTTCCAAGCATTTTTTTCTTGCGTAAATCTGGTGCCACATCATGGTAGTGTGTTCTCTGCTCCCTGCCAAACCTGGGGTCCCTGCTTTCTACAGCTGAGAGGCAGAATAGGTACAGCTGCATTGATTTTTGACAGATTTACTAACAGTGGAGAAATATCACAGAATATGAATGTCTGACAAAAACAAAATTACATCTAAGTCTAGTTTTAGTCATCTTGATGAAAACTAAACTTAGTTTTTGTCAGTTTTAGTTATCACAGATCTATTTTTGTTAGTTTTGGTCTAGTTTTTGTCATGGAAAAAAAGACTGTCAACGAATAGTTTTAGTCATAGTTTTAGTCAACAAAATTAACAGACACAGGTGTTTGTATACTGCAATCATTTTGTAAAGATCTGTTTCAACTTTAACATTAAAGAGGTTTTATTTCCCTCCGACATTTCCCCTAATTTACCTCGCACTTTCCCCTCCTTTGCCTGACAGGTAAACTACAGGAAGACCTTCTGAGGTACAGGTGTAAAGTCAGCAAATTCCCTTGGTAGTTTATCCTGAAATTTTAGTGGATGAGTGCTTTGGACAGCATACAGGTTAGACCAGCTGTTGTCACGGCACTGTCCACTGTGATCTCTTGTTTTAGCTTAATCCCTGCCCTCGGCCTGCTGACTTTTAAATTTCCCCGTACCGAGAGGTGAGCAAGGGTGTCTCAGTGTTAGAGAGAGAAAAGGTGAAAGTGCAGCTAAATGCATGTAACCCAGTAAAGTGCATGCAGGGTTTGTGTGAAAGGATGTGAGAGTATGGCCAAAAGAAAGAGAACGCAAGGTGCAAAAGGCAGCCCTGGGTGTCACATGAGGCCTGGTGGCTTGGCAGCTCTCCACACGCCACAGTGGGTGCCTAGAGGGGCTTTAAACACAGAGAGGAGGGTAATGAGGATGGAAACTAGAGTGGGCTCAGAAGAGAGTGTGTCTCCTCATATGCATATGTTTATGCCCCGTATGCTTAATTTGTTAAATCTCTAAAAATATCAAGTTCACATCTTTATGATGTTTCAAATTTATACTAGAATGCAGTCAGTATTTTCTCTGTTTTAAACATGTTTAAAGGTTAAGTTGCACAGTGGAAGGCTATTTATTGTGACTCTAGTAGTTTCTGTTTAATACCTATGCATTGTTCTCATCATAATAGAATTATATGAGGGTAAGGTAAAATGCAGCCATATTTATATCTATTTTTTAAAAATCACAAATCTTTTTAGAGCATCCAAATTGTCTGCTCTGTTAGGAAAAGCAGTGCCTTGTCAACCCAAAATAATAAAGTGTAGATGTCATGCAAAAGAAAAAGTCTCCCTGTGGTTGTGGTGTAGGGTTGTGTCCTAAATTTTTAGAGGTACAATTGTGTGTTAGTGTGTGTGTGGTCTATATGATACATCTGTCCTCTTAGCCTCAACAGCTCGTCTGTGTGACCCTGCAGCTGTTCAGCTATTGTCATGGTCTATTAACACACACATAACAACACAATCACACACATTCTCCTCTCCATACATGCATTAAAGCTGAGGTCACGAGCTTGTTCAGTGTCCTTTATTTTCATTTTCTGAAAAAAAAAAAAAAAAATTAAAAGAAACATTTGTTCTCAAGTAGAATGAGGTTCTTTGTTCGTGTTTCTCTGACGGTTGTGTGGGATTGTGTTTTTCCTGATCAGGGCAAAGTGGTTTGGGAAAGTCCACTCTGATGAACACCTTGTTCAAATCCAAAGTGAGTCGTAAGTCAGTGCAGCCCGACCCAGAGGAGAGGATCCCCAAGACCATCGAGATCAAGTCCATCAGTCACGGTTGGTTTATGTTTAATAGCTCAAAGTCTAAACTTATAATGAATATTATTAACCTCTGTTTCCTGCTGCTCTGTCACACAACAGATTTGTAGCATCTTTTGTATTTAAGTCCTAAATATATGTGTTTTCTATCCTAGACATCGAAGAGAAAGGAGTGAGGATGAAGCTTACAGTGATTGACACTCCAGGCTTTGGGGATCAGATCAACAATGAAAATTGGTGAGTTCTTCATTTAAAGACTAACAGCTGTCAATACAGTTATTGCTGTTACTGCATTTTGAACACAGTTTTTTTTTCGAAGTCAAAGTTCAGTTTTAATTGCAAACATTATTATGTCAAAAGAAATGTCTGCAATGGGCTTTACCATCAATCCATCCATTATTTATACCACTATGAGGTGTAACTATTAAATAATGAGCTTATGGGGATAAATCCACGTGGTTCACAGTCACACTGAGTGTTTATTATTAAAGGTTTTGTTTTCATGCACAGCTACTGTAAGTTTCCAACAAGTGACATCTTTAGTTCACTGCTAGCTACTGATTGACGTGCATGTGATTTTGCTGTGTTGGAAAATGATTAGCTTTTAGGTTGAGCAATACATTAACTTGAAATTTTTGGTGAAATTGAACAAAACAGCAGCTGAATCTTTTGGTATATTAACTGAGGTGTATGGGAAAACTGCATGTCAGATGCACAGGTGTTTGAATGGCACGAAAGATTTTGTGAAGGCAGAGAAGATGTCCAGGATGATGAATGTTGAAAAAAGATAAGAACTTCTGAAAACGTTTAACAACTTGAACAAATCATTCCAAATAATCGACAGCTTGGTATAAGAATGATGGCAGAAATGGTCTCCATTAACAAAGAGAAAGTTCAGCAAATTTTGCAGCTTCTCACTCTTGAATTGTTTTCTCTGTCAGCTGGCAGCCCATCATGAAGTTCATCAACGACCAGTATGAAGTGTACCTGCAGGAGGAAATCAACATCAACAGAAAGAAGAGGATCCCAGACTCTCGGGTTCACTGCTGCATATACTTCATCCCTCCTACAGGCCACTGGTAAGATCACACATTGTAAACACACATTAACCCCTCTGACTAAATGCCCCCTTTTTGTTCCTCATTTCACCAGCTGCACACATAAATCAGACCTTCTGGGAATCTCCTTTTGACCCACAGTCTGTCCTCAGCTCTTTAACCACGTCCTTCTCCTGCATCTCTTTTTCATCTGTTTGTCCACTGACCACATGTGGAAGTCATTCTCAGCTCAGAGTCACTGAAGTATCATTTGGAGAGTCAGATTTCACTACCAAATGGACTCTGCAGTTCTCATAGTCAGAGGGAGGTTTACAGACAGGGAATCATTCGCTTATGCCTATTCATAAGTAGGTTTATTTTAGAATGTGTATCTAAAAAATAGAAATGCATTAATGGATTAATCAGAGGATTATTTTTTGGCAATTGCTTTACTTTGCTTATTTTTTTATCTTCTTATGCCTGCTCTGTTTTCCTTCTCTTCTCTTTCATGTCGAGAACACAAGGGCATATTTTGAGCCCAAGGTAGAAAAAGATGGTCCATGGTAAAAATGATAAACTTAACTCATAATACTTGTAGTAATAACCTGTATTGCTCTTTTACCAACAAGCATGTGCAATGCTACCCAACACATCAGATAGATTTTCATAGATTCATTGTATGGGTATATTTCACATTTATCTGGGAAAGCTCCCATACAGGGGAAGGGCAGGACTTTTCAAAAAATTATCGATAGGCGATTGGACAAATGTTCTGTCTGTCACATTGATGACAGGCCAATCAGAACAACAAGACAAAAAGAGGTTGTACACATGTGCACCTTCGGTACAAACACTGCAGTAATATATATAAACAGTGGAACGTGGTGTGGTAAAACTTGTGTAGAGGCCGGTGGGGAGAAGAGAATAGAGAACATTGAGTTTGGCTCTTTGCTCTTGTTTTAATAAAGAAATGTGGCACAGATCTGATAAAAAAAAATGCTGCTTTTCTTCAGCTACATCTAAGCTAATTTCTTCAGCTGTAGCAGCCATTGTATACACTGGCAGTAAAACTTAACCCCACCCGAAACAATCTCAAACCCATGCTGAAGCAGGGCGGGAGATGTGCAAAAGCATCTTTTCTGTCATTAGAAGCTTTCAGTGTGGCTCTATACTATTGTTTTTATTAAGAAATGTGATGAAGTTCTAATAAAACTGCTGCTATAATATAGCTACATCTGAGCTAATTGCTACACCAGTAGCAACTAACACTAACAGCTTTCAGTACAACTTAACCCCGCCCGTCGCTACCCCATTGCTGCTCTACTTCAGTCTCAAAGCTGCTCTCTGATTTCATTCTGCTGCTAGAAGTGGGTAACTTTCTGCAAAGCTCTTAAAGCCATTATCACAGTATGTCTAACCACCTGTGGGTCCACATGATATTGATTTTGTAGAGGTTAAGTAAGAGAGATTTCTATGATTCATTTCTGAAAGAAACTAGGGATACACGATATTAATGGTAAGATATCAATATCTGCAGATATGACCTTAGATTACTAAGTTATTGGCATCCGCAGATATGAACGTCTCTGAAGATATTACTACACATACTTTAACTAGTTAAGTCTATCAGCAGGTAATATTGGCCATACGAACAATTAAGGTTGTGGAGTTTTTTTGCTGGATCAGCAGACCTGTGTCAGCTGAAGTCTTCTTCTTTATTCATCATCATCCCCTACATTTTTAAGTCCTAACATAACAGTATTATGCATCCCTTAAAGGAACACTTGGCAGAAATAGAACCACTTATATTTTAAATGTCTTAACAGTGTCTGTCATATGAGCTTTAAAACAGCCTCATGGCTGCTGTTTGCTTCACTTACAGTATATTAGTAGCACTAAGGTCGACATAGTTCACCAATGTGAGCTAATCTAGACTACTTCCTCCTGTTACAGTTGTAACTGTCGGGTGGTGTGTCCTCATGTGCCCCTTGGCTTTAGGCGGCACATAAACAACCTGAAAATTAGTCTGATGGATGTTGAAGCTGGTTCAAAGTATTGTTTAATGTATGAACAAATAAAAACACCCATGCACGCCAGCTGTAAAGTCACCACACATCTGACCACATATCTCTATGATGGTTTCTGCTCCACCACGTACTCAACAGTCGTCCACTTAAAGGATCTCTGTGTGAGTGGGGGATGACATGTGTGTGTCCCGCTGTTTGACAGACCCCCTCATCATGTGCTCTCGTCGCCACAGCTGCTCCTTCAGAGAATGTGAGTGTTTGTGTGTGAGCATGTAGTGGACGTTAGTGGGCAGTGGGCCTGCCAACACTTGTTTAAATACTCTTGTGTGGATGCCCTGAATGTGTTTTGTGTATCATCTGGTTTACAGCTGCTCAGTTCAGACATCTCAACTATCCTCTCTAGCTTCTTCGTTGTTACTTCCTTTTTATGTACATCGAATATACAGGAGCATTTCAGACAGGCACAGTTTAACATTCATACTCATTCTGAGAGGAAGTGTCATCTTCCTTACAGCACTGAAGTTGCAGGAGGAAGAACAGGGCAGATGTGCTGATTTAGAGAGCAATATATGTTGAAAAGCATTATTAGAATATCCTGTCTCTCAGAACATAGTATGTACACCGTTTAGACATGACGGTATGACCAGCTGTGCAATCCAGTGGGACACTTCTTCACTGTGGTTCAGCTGGTAAAATAACTGATATGACCACCAGTCAGAAAAACATGAGTTTCCTTTAGGATTGATGAAGTTAGCTGATCTTCAGCTCGACTTTTACCTGGCTTCTGCATTCTCAGTTTTTGTTGACATGGTCAGTCAGGTGATGACTGTTGATGGTGGTGGTTTACTGAAGTGTACTATATTTCAATCAGATGAGACTAGCAGATCAACCAGATCAGGCACCCTTTCACATCTGAAGACAACTTGTCAGTAAGCTGCCAAATTTAAGTTAAGATTTTACAAAGACTGGGAATCTTACAGTGTCACTTATTGCAAGATGAGAATTTGATTCTTTTTGAGATTATTTTACATTATGCACCTGTTGGAAATTAACAACTTTTTGGCGGAGAACAGTTGAGCAATTTCTGTCCACTTCTTTTCCTTCTCCACTCTGTCATGGTACAAATTGGATGTAACATCATAGAGGTAGTCTTGCTTTTTTCCACAGCTCCACCAGTTTCTCCTCCTTTTCCACCATCCATCAGAGCGGTGCACTCTTTCACATCTCTGCCATGTTTGGTTGAAGTAGTTGCCAGCTTCCTGTTTGTGCTAAGAGTACTCCCATTGGTTGTTGATGACCTTCTTGTCATTAAACACACAATTTGCATAAGAACAGACTAAAGACTTTTTTGCAACTTTTCAAAGACTTTGAGAAATTATCGTAATATCATGGAAAAAAAGGCTTTGATATCCCAAGGAAAGGACATAAATCAGTTAACATATTGAGAAAACATCAAAATGTACCCATTACAATGGTAAAATAGGAGTTAAAAATGTATAAAAGTATGTTTACCTTTTAGATGTTTCCCACCATTGTTCTACAGATACACATTCATGACCCACTGAAAACAGCCTCGCAACCCACTTTTGGGTCCTGACCCACCAATTGAGAACCAGTGGTATAGGCCATTGTTTAAATTGTTTGGTTTTTTTTGTTTGTTTTTTTCAAATTTGTTTTTGGTTCTTTTTGTGCCTTTATTAGATAGAGGAGGACAATGGATAGACTCAGAAACAAACAGGGAAGAGAGTGGGGAGAGACGTGCGGTAAAGGGCCACAGGCCCGAGTCAAACCCAGGCCTCCCGCGTACATGGTGCACGCCTTAAACCACTCAACCATCTGGGCACCCCTAAATTGTTGTTATAAACATTTGTTTCAACATTGGCCCTGATTTTTTACAACTGATGCATCTCTTCTAAAAATAAAGTGCACTCCAGCACACCACCACCATCCAATCTGAATTTAGTTGTAAAAATGAATTATAATTTTCACCCGCTTTGTAAATGTAGCATTTGTAGTAAAGTTGTTGTGCTGGATTGAATTGGATTTTATTGGTGGTTATTATGTAACAGCTGACTTGTGCATGTGTCATTTTCTTCCTATTTCTTCCATTGTTTCTCCTGTTTATTTTTAAACAGTAACATGTGTTGAAGTTTATATGGATTACTCTTAGATAAATTTCCAAAAGCCCCTGCTTCTCTACCATGAGACCACGGTCTATGTACGACAAGCCAGAAAACCATAGCAGAACTTTCTTTGTAGCTCCGTTTGTAAGCCTCCATCGTGTTTTTCTCGGAACCATGTTTAACAGCAGTTTGAATAAATCAAAGCTCTTACAAAATTTGCATTTCCATAATTGTTTTAAAATGTGGTTTCAGATAGATGAACAGAGCTCAGTGAAGCCATTTCTGATAATAGTGGAGTCAGCTAATCTAGCTTCCTTTAGGGCAAACTTGTTACCTCATTTAACATGTCTTCCTGAGAAGAACACAGCTGCACTTTGACTCTCATCAACAGAGAGCTGGTTTCTGATCTGTATTAGAAAGAAGGGAAGGGAAAGCTATACTGTGGTTTGTTGCTCTCATCATCTCTAATCTGACTGCAGGTCTTGTTCTAAATATTATTTAAATCAGGCATTTTAACAGACATCTGTGCATGTGTGCATACATGCATATTTATCGTCGTGCAGCATATGCTCATGTGCAGAGATACATGTGTCAACATGAAAGTGTGCATGCATGCTTGGCCATGCATAAGACTCAGGTCACACTCCTATTTGTCTGTTCCTGCATCTGCTCACAGCCTGTTTATGAATGCAGTTACATAATTCATATTCAGCATATAGCAATGTTAGACCTCATAAACCTCTTGTCTTTTTACGCTTTGATTGCATTCTCTTTTTTGCATGCATACAGCACATTCCTGTTCTCCCCAGTGTGTAGAAATGTAGCACTGCATGTTTCTGGTTGACTGCACTGCTTACTGTCTCTTTACCTCTGTGCTGCTCTGTTTATCCTCCCCTCTCTCCCGCTCTCTGGAACACATGCTCCCCAGTGTTGCAGCCTGTGTTCATGGTGACATGTTTGTCAGTTATTGGCAGCCGGGCCTTTCCTCCAGCTGTCCCCCAGTCTTTGAACCAGGCTGGCCGAGCTTTGACTGGGGCTAATTGGAGGGCAGAGCAGACAGCATGAGGGGGGAGTCTGTCTGTTGGAGCAAATGGAGGAAAATGTTGAGACAGGGGAAAACTGCAGAGAGATGTATGAAAACAGTACAGAGCTGTGTAAAGTGATGTACAGACAGTAGTTCATTGGCCACTATCATACAGCTGTTACAGAACAAAAGCTGATGCGGATAGAGGATGGGAATCATGCCACTGTTACCCTTACAATTTGCCATAGTATGAGCTTCTGTTCACCAGAGGAGATTCCACGAGCTTCTATATTTTCCTCCCCTACTACCTTTAATTAGTACCTGTACTTGCCTGATTTTCAATGCACTATTATTGAACATTCACCATCAAAATAAGTATGAAAGCTGTCTTAAGGTTTACTGAAATCATACCTGGAAGGGTGAAACAGGGGTGAGTTTTATCAGACTGCCTATGAAATATGATTTGATTGCCCTCTAGTGGTTTTTCTATCTTATTGCATTCATAACTTAGAATATACATGCTGTTTAATTTATTCAGGGGCAGGGTTAGTTATTCAGAGGCCCAAGGCAAAGAAGGCAAAAACAAGGCCCTGCCCCATTTTGCTCTAATTTATCTTAACTAGTGCACAAAAAACATTTAGAGGGATCTCTTTTGGGTGCCACACAGCTAAAGGGCTTACCATGAATTATAAATGCAGATATACATAAAAATCAAATACCTAACAGAACTTACTCATCATCTTTTTAAGAGTAACAACATACACTATATTGCCTAAAGTATTCGCTCACCTCACATATGAACTTAAGTAACATCCCATTCTTAATCAATAGGGTTTAATATGACATCGGTCTGCCCTTTGCAGCTATAAAAGCTTAAACTCTTCTGTGAAGGCTTTCCATGAGGTTTAGGAGTGTGTTTATGGGAATTTTTGACCATTCTTCCAAAAGCGCATTTGTGAGGTCATACACTGATGTTGGACAAGAAGGCCTGGCTCTCAGTCTCTGCTCTAATTCACCCCAAAGGTGTTCTATCGGGTTGAGGTCAGGACTCTGTGCAGGCCAGTCAAGTCCATCCACACCAAACTCTCTCATCCATGTCTTCATAGACCTTGTTTTGTGCACTGGTGCACAGTCATGTTGGAACAGGAAGGGGCCATCTCCAAACTGTTCCCACAAAGTTGGGAGCATGGAATTGTCCAAAATGTCTTGGTATGTTGAAGAATTCAGAGTTCTTTTCACTGGAACTAAGGGGCCAAGCCAAGCTCCTGAACAACAACCACACACTATAATTCCCCCTCCACCGAACTTTACACTTGGTACAATGCAGTCAGACAAGTACCATTCTCCTGGCAACAGCCAAACCCAGACTCGTCCATCAGATTGCCAGATGGAGAAGCACGGTTCAGTCCAGAAAACGCGTCTCCACTGCTCTATAGTCCAATGGCGGCATGCTTTACACCACTGCATCCAACGCTTTGCATTGCACTTGGTGATGTATGGCTTGGATGCAGCTGCTCAGCCATGGAAACCCATTCCACAAAGCTGTTCTACTCACTGTTTATGAGCTAATCTGAAGGCCACGTGAAGTTTGGAGGTCTGTAGCAATTGACTCTGCAGAAAGAAACAGTTATGGCAATAAGTATTAAATATTATAAAATTAGTTCAAAAGCAATTAATCCATAGTAGCATGACTCTGAATTTGAAGGTGCTACAAGCTCTATGCTATAAATGAGGAGGCTGGGGTAGAGGAGGTTAAGCTTTGCCAGCAGCAGCAGTGTGGTGCATCAGCATTAGGGATTAGTGAGAAGTACATCATATTTAAATACAATGCTGTGCTTAGGATTAGGATCAGATGGCTGGCAGCTCATCACAGCAGGGCATATGACTACCATATCCTGCATTAAATAACGTTTTGACTCCATTTGATAGACACCTACTTATCCTAAGCCTTTAGGCCCCTTGGTGCACAGGGCCTCAGGCATTTGCCTGTCTTCGTCTAATGATTAAACTGCCTATGAGTGAAGTTTTAGCTCTAGTCAAAAGATCCATACATGAAAAAATCTTTAAAAGATCATAGATCTGATCAGATTTTTTTAAATTATTTTTACTAGTTGTCATTTCTTTTTCTTACAGTCTTAGGCCCTTGGATGTGGAGTTCATGAGGCGTCTCAGCAAGGTGGTCAACATCGTCCCTGTCATCGCCAAGGCCGATACACTCACCCTGGAGGAGAGGGACTACTTCAAACAGACGGTGAGACCATAGTGTTTTTGTGTGAATCATGTGGATGTTTGGAGGGCTGAGGTGCTTTGAAATATATCTGGAGTTATTTTGTGTGCTGATTTTAATGTGACATTAATATAGGCCTATATGTTCCCTACAATTGCACATGCAGCAATCTGCAGCTTCTTAAAATAAACAGCAAAGTGCCTCAGTAGGTCAAACAGTTGGTGGATTCCCCGTAAAAAACACAACCAAAGGTCAGTAACATATGAAGAGATGCCAGGCGCCACAAACGGGAGCCATCTGGAGAAACCCAAATGGTACCAGCCCGTGAAATTCTGTATCGGTGAATTCTGTATAATTTCTGAAAGTCAGGCTCAGACCAGACGGAAACATTTCAGATCTGTTTTTTTTTTTAACTATTTATTTACAGGGCTGAGAGCCACAGCTCTTACGTCTGTTTTTTAGAAGGGAACCTCTGCCACGCGTTGCCAAAGGACATGCTGATATGCAGGACTGAAAATGAGTATTTTTTTAAACGTAGTTTTCTTTTATTCATTTCTTATAGCAGTATCTAAATGGTTTAACTGACTAAATTAAAACAAAACTTCACTTCAACTTAAGGTAAAGTACTGGAAATAAAGGGGGGCTCAGATGGCCTAGTGGTTGGGTTGTGCCCCATGTATGGAGGCTATTGTCCTTCATGTGGGTGGCCTAATTCTTCCAGATTCAAGTCGGACTTGAGCTCCTTTCCTAAATGTAATTACCCACCATCAATCCCTGATTCCCCACTATATTCTCATCATCCTGTCAAATAAAGGCAATAAAACCAAGAAATAAATCTTTAAGAATAGAAGAAATACTCATTCTCCATCACTTTTGGTCAATCTAGATACAAAGTTAAGGCAGGTCTTTAGCGCCCTGACTGATGGCTTGTCAGTCAAACTAACCAGACCTCTAATTATGCAAATTTATATAAAACTACAAACCTTTATTTATTCAAAACCCCAAATTGAAACAAGTTTTCCTTTTATGAAGCAGAGTTAAGCTTAACAATACATAATCCACTTGTTCACTTCAGTGGTATTTTTGCTCTGCTGATTAAGTTCCTTTATAAAAACAAACTGTAATAAGAAAAACACTTTAGCCACACCTGGCTTGAGTCTAAATTGGTCTCTTTATTTATTATTCTATATCCAGAGGAGGCAGTCTGCACCAGCCTTCCTTCCTCCCTCATTTCCTTTATCTCTCCATCCTTCCTTCCTTCACAGCTTTATTTATTTCAGAGGAGCATGCTGGGTGTCTTGGCTACTGTTTTTCCCCTGATGCCTGTAACACAGTCCAATAAGAACAAAGCAGGGACTGGGCCAGGCCCTGGCAGAGAATTGAAGCCACAGGGCTTGTAGCGGGATTGTTTTGGTTGGCTGCACATGCTCTGTATGACCCTGAAGATTATTGACTAAAAGCCTCTCGTGCCAATAGTTTTTTTTTTTACTTCATTTTCCCTTCAGCAACTTCTCATGCAAACAGAAAAGGAAGGTTTTCTTCTTTCCTTTTTTCTGTACAGCCTCAGTGTGTCCAGCTGTGAGATTCTGTTTTTAACCAACAGTTGGTGTGGCTTTTTGTACGATTTTACTCTGTTTGTTCTCTTTAATGTAATCAGGAGAAAGCTTTTGAGGAAAAGCAGACGAAATGTTTGATCAAGGATCAAGTGGAATTAGCAGAGTAGTAATTGTTGGGGTGTACAGTCATTTATTAAACAGACATTTTTCATAGATGCTTGTCCGTCTGTTTCTCTGCATCTGTGTGAGTTTGAGTTATTATGAGGTCATAGAGAGGAAAGAATGGGCGTTTCATTTCTAACACCTTGGCTTAGATGTTTTTTCCTTAAGGGTGGTTAGTCTCTATGTTAATTGCTCTGTGTCAAAGCTGCTGGGAACCATTAAGGGTCAACACCAGTCAAATGTTTATTTAAATGCTTTGATGAGTCAGAGTGAATTCTATTTAAGTCTATAACCTCGACTTAACCACCTTAAAATAAACGTAATTCAGCCCAAGCATGACTGGTAGTTGAAGGTTGGTGACTGACTGTCTTCAGTGTTGGCAGTTGAGAAAATGTCTTTCTGATGATTCACTGAAAATAAAAAAATGGTGGACTTCATTTTTAAAAATGGCTCCAGTTGGTAACAGACCTTAAGTTTAACCACCTGAAGTGAATTTCTCTTCAACTTAAAACTGCCGCCATTGAAACTTTTGTCTTTGAGTAATTAAGTTTATGATTAAGCTGATAAACATTGGTATTTTATAATTATCTTGTAGTGTTAATTACAGAAAATGATATAAATCTGATCCATTTTGACTCAAATATCATACCACTGGCGTCAGGCAAAAACCTCCTATCTCCAAAATCTCTACTTTTCAGGGAATTAAAAAAAAAAAAACCCAGCATTTTCCAGCATCTTTTTGACACTATTTATTACTTTAAAATGTGTTAAAACCCACTGACAGATGTTAAGCATGACCAATAGAACTGATTTATGAAAAAAATTAAAGTCATGAAAAATGGAGATACAAGGTTTTGGCATGATGCAAGGATATGATTTTCTTCTGGTGGAGACACAAAGTGTTTTTTTGTTTATTTATCTTTTTTCTTTTTGATAAGTCAAACATATACTACGGAAAGAGTGAATATAGTAACCCTTAAATGGATATTTTCACTCTGGTTTGTGCTTTGTTAAATTGTAGTGCAGAGTACCAAGATAGCCATTTTAATGAACCTGCCTGATTTGCCTCAACTAAAACCTCTGCCATTTTCCCCTGCTTCACCTCATTTGCATCAATCTCAGCACTGGTAAAGTCAAGAGCTTGTTTATGCACTCTAACAGAGCAATAGAGGCTAATGTAGCATTTTACAGGGGATATTCATTCTTCACTCAAAATTTTCAGACTCACAATCCTCTAGTTTTGCTATGTTCCATCCGACCCACTATCATCTATAATTCACACACTTTTGCTGAGTTCTCTTACAGTTTTCTTCATTATGAGATCTGGTATATGAATACAAACCAGTGTTTCCCAGCTAGTCTACTCTGAGGACCCATCACCACCCCTGTAATAAGAAAGCATGACCCGTATTTTCCAAAAAAAATTCAACCACTCCAGTTTATTTCATGAAAATGTTGCAGCTTTGATATTCTGAGATAACAGGGCAGTAAGTTGAGATATCAAGAAAACACCTGAAATTCACATTTTCAGGGCAAAATTAAGTCAAATACATTATATGGATGCAAATCCATTAAGGTCTTCTGTACATCATAGACTTTGTGCCACAGTCCTTTTTCCTTTCACAAATACATGACCAACTGTAAACAGCTCTGTGACCCACTTTTGGATCCCAGCCCAACCATTGAGGACCACTGCTACAGACCTTGTAGTTGCAGATATGCACTTTTATTACGTTTAGGCATGTCATTGTTTAGATGAACATCAGAAAAAGACTCCAGTGATGAAGCTTAACTAATTCAGCTTAACTGGTCAATCAGCCAACTGTCTGTGCAGCTTGTATGAGTAATTTCCTATTCTGATGCAGCATTTGTGTTCCTGGAATTGCAGATTAGGGAAGAGCTGCGAGCCAACGGGATCGAAGTTTACCCTCAGAAAGAGTTTGATGAAGATGCAGAGGACAGGATGATCAATGATAAAATCAGGGTAAGTTCATGTTGTTGGGTTCAGTAAGTTTATTTCGTGGCTGAATTTCATGTAATAAGGTAGAAAAGCTGTTAAAATGATGTGAAATTCATTTAATTAAAAGGGAACAAAAAGCAGCAGAGGTGAGTAGGGCTGAGCATCACTATCCTCGTATCTTTTTTTTCAATTGTTTGAATTAAGAGCCACCTGGTGGCAGGATTAAACCTGAGATATAGAAAATAGAATGAAAAAAGGGGAGGAAGTCAGACACATCTTTTTTTTTTAAATGATCCAAGCATCATCATCAACAACAAATGTCAATCACACTTAAATAATTGTGTGTATTTGTGTATGCGTTTTGCTCAACAGGAGATGATTCCTTTTGCTGTAGTGGGCAGTGATCAGGAGTACCAGGTGAACGGCAAGAGGATTCTGGGAAGGAAAACAAAATGGGGCACCATAGAAGGTAATACACTTGAAGACACACAGATGCACACATACACTGAAGAATAATGTATTCTGATGTTCAAGTATGCAGAACTGTCAAATTAAAGGGAAGCTCTCCATTATCCAGTAACAATTAAATCAAAGATGTTTTAACATCAACCCAAGCTCATTTCAACCTGCTCAGTCCATCATGCTAGCTCGTCACTCAATGGTGTTCATAAAAATGACCAACAATACAAAACAACGATGCTTCTGAAAGAGATGATCCTCATTTTTATTGTATTTCCAACATATGGAAACTTACAAACAGCAGCTTTATAATCTTTCCAGCTGGTTTTCCCCTCTGTCGTTTGACTAGTAGGCCTCTGTTTACGTTTGCTCGGTGACTTCGGAGAAGTACAAGACAGGAGGAAGAGATTTGCAAGGACTGTCTGTGTCCTTTGGGATAAAAGACAGGAACATAAAATACTCTCGCACACATGCTGTCTCTCACACATTTGCACACTGTAACTTTGATACTGTTTACGTTTCTTAGCCTGTGCTTCTTGCTGCTGCCGCCAAGGAGGATCTTGGCAAGGAAATGTCCTCAGCTCACCCGAGGATGTGTGAGAGAGTGAAAGAGGGAGAGAGAGAGAGAGAGAAAGAGAGGATGGCTGTCTAGGGAGGAGAACAAGTACGACTAGAGGACGATAAGGCTGTCCAAGGAGCCCCCAACAAGGGGGCAATCACTGTTAAACAAACACTGTCTCCTTCCCAGCATGCACCACATGCTCTAGTTTATTGGCTGTGCTATAAATGGATTGTAAAATATAAATCACAGAATAAAAATGAACCATTTTAATATCTTGTAAATTATGCAGACTGTAAAATCTAGACAGCTGCTACTTTATGCTGCTTTATCTCTCCAACGTTGGATTTCAAACATCTGGGGCAGCCTTACTGTAGATCAGGCAGTTTAAACTAGATCATCCTCAATCAGCTATAAAGCTTTGATTGCAACAACTGATAAACTAACAACAAGCTTTAAAATCCAGACAGCCAAAATACCTTAGCTTTTGCTTTCTGCATTTTTTGCTACTTATTTAAAATATTTTGCTTTGTAACATTTTTAAATGAAGAACTTCAAGTCACATTGGAGCAGTTTTTGTTAATGTCGGTATATTGGTTCTTACCCTGAAGCAGGAATTTCGAGAGGGGTCTGGCTGCATACCGTACATCTCTGACAGCCACTATCACAGACCCTTCTTCTGAGATGCCGACTCTTTCAGAACAGAAATACACGCTTAAACTTTCAACATAAAATTGGATTAAACCTCCATTTAGGGCAAGGTTAAGGTAATATTTAGGACACTAAAAGTTAAAAACTGGACCTGCAGTGCCTGGTTCCAAAACATTTGATAAAGTCAAGTAAAGTCAGATTACAGGATAAAAGCTTATCTTCTATGAAAACATTCTATCACAGCTAGAATAGCTTTTGTACCTCCATAGCTGATTAAGCTACATAACTAACGGGGCTACGTCGCTTACATGGCTAAAGCTAGGCTCACAAAGTGGTGACAGTCTCCTCATAGCTGCATATGGTTTAGCTACTTTTGCTTTTGCTAATTTAGCTACATTGGCTCATGTAGTAATGTTAATTACGTAGCCAGGGTAGCTAACAAAGCTAAAGCGAGATAGCGTTTAGGTTTCTACTTCTAAAATGGGTCTGTACATAATTTAATCCCAGATTAGACCTGTGATCTTTTTTTCTTTTCCCTTTATGAAATATTTCTGAATCTGTAATGTTTGCAGTGTGGTTATTCATGAATGTAGGCCTAACTGCCGGACTTAATTTATGACGAAGTTGAGTTAAAAAAATAAAAAATAAAAACTTACGGCACATTTTTGCACATTTAGGCCCCCTTCTGTTCACAAAACAACCTGTTTTCTTTCCTTTTTTTTTGTCTGTGCATGTGACAATGGATATTTTTTCAATTTTAAAAATCTCTCCCTCCATTATTTTTACTGTAGCTGTCTCTCTGTGAGCACCATGATATTAACTCCCAGAACAGTAGGCTGAGAGAGGATAAGCAATTGCCAATGGTTAAAATGCTCTCAGTTCTGGAAATTTCTGGAGCTGTATATTTTTAAAATAAATTTCGCAGCAGAAATGCAAGTAATTAGTCCAAATGTAAAGACTTCTCCACATTCCCTGCAAGCCTTTGGTTAAAACACAATCAGCACAGCTTGTTACAAGTTACCAGCGTGCTCTCTCGACACCACTAATCAAGGCTCACGCACCCAGCAGTCATTCCTCCCCCTCCTTTCAAAGAAAATTTAATTTCCTGCCCCTGGATTTCAAAGCTTTACATAAATAGCACCCTCCTTTTTTTCTTCATTTATATTCTTGACATAATCTATAATTCAAACAAGTGTTAACTCTACTGGAGGCAGCAGCTTGTCACCAGGAGTTTGTTAAAACGTCTCACTTAAAGTTCTCCAATAAAGAGGACAGCAGAGATGTATTAAATTACTAGAGAGAGAAGCAGTGTGTTATCTCAGCTTTAGAAAATTGCCGGGTAGTCACATTGGAGGATGTCCTCTGGTCGACATGTGTGCAACACTGCCCTCTTGTGTCATCTGAGAGAATTGCAAGTGAGCTGAGATTTTTGAGAGGGTCATAATTTGTTGTCCCAGTAATTACTACAGGCTCATGTTTAGCATCTTTCTCTATGCTTCAAATTCATCTGAACTGTTGTGTTTTTTTTTAATGCAACTCATGTATTTTTTCCTCTTGTTTTCTCTTTCTCTTCTGCAGTTGAAAACATTGCACACTGCGAGTTTGCTTACCTGCGAGACCTTCTCATCAGGTGGGTTCACATCAATCTCAACAGTTTATTGAGCGCCTTTTATTCATTATACAGACTGAAATAGAGAGACCTGTTATGGCTCAAACTTCCTTCTGTATTATAGCACTCACTCTATCTGTTGAGGTGTTAAAATGAATTGGAACCAGCACAGACTCTATGAAGCTTCACTTACTGACTGAAATCAATACTAACTACATTCTTTTTGAAGGGTCCAATGCTTCTCTAGATGGTGTTACAACCTGCATTTCTTCAAAGGTTTTCCATTTAATAGAGCATATACATTGTTTGTTAGCAAAGGAATCAAGAATGAAATAGAGGTATAAATTTTTACATGATATCCCTATAACCTCTATGTATATGTGCTTTTTCCTAAGTAAAAATTGTTAATCGATGTAAGAAATTCAGCGATGAAGCCTCTATGGCTACATTTACACTGCAGGCTTTAATGCTCAACTCTGATCTTTTCTCAGACCTGATGGGGTTTTTTGCCTGTTCACACTGCAGTCAACTTCCAAAGGATCAGATATCTATCTGATTTAGAACCTCATACGAAAGTGACCTGAATCTGATTCGAAAAGGTCAGATTCAATGTGACTTGTGTTGTTCACACTGTCAGAAAAAAATCAGATTCAGGTCCCTTTTAACTGCAGTGTGAACGTAGCCTATCAGGAGCTTTTGGTTTGTGGGACCAGCAATTTTGGTGCCCCCTGTGTACAGTGGTACCTTTTCACTTAGGCTTGTTACAAACTAAACAATTTTCAAATCTTAACCAGTTCTGCCAAGATGATAGATCACCGACATAATTAAATTTTCAAAATGTGTATAAAAGTGACTTAACATGAAAAACAGTCACAGTTTGTAATTTTTCACTTCTGTGTTTGTGATTTGTGAAGGTATGCAATGTTCTGTTGGTGACAAAATGCTCTCTCTCATTGGCAATTGCACTGATGCTCTTGGAGATGGCCAAATAATGAATCCACATTGGTTCCAGATCAAGGTTCTGGAGGCTCGGGCTTGATAGGGAGCAGTAAAATAATTGTACTGATGCAAACACTTTTTGGAGGTTTCGTCTGATAAATATTTCGTTAAGACAAGCCTCATATTGGGCCACGACCCCCAATCATTGATGGTGCCATTCAGGCCCAAATTCAGCCCTTAAATCATGTGGTGTATGACGAGCATTAGGTGATTTAGTTTTGCGCTTGTGCAAGTAAGGTTTCTTTAGTAGCGCGTCTCCTTCTGTCAGTGTCAAGTCAAGCATGTCACATCACATTAATTTATGCTTTGGAGAATGTTAAAAGAGGCTGATTTGGAGTGTTGTTCCTTACCTTGACTGACACCTACTTTGCAGTTTTGTTTAAAGGTATGAAGAGTTACTACACAGCAATATTTAGTCTTGTCCTGTTCATTAAGAGGCAGGAGTATTAATCTCAGACTGGTTCACGATCAGATAAATATTCCTTTTAGGAGCTTTAAACAGATAGCATCAACCAAGGAAAATTTTAGGATTAATCTCATGTCTATGAAATGTTTTATGTTGCTATAGATATTGAGATGGCAATGTACAAAATGGGTAAAAAAAATGAAATTATAGCTCATGTGAGGAGTTTTGAGCAGGTGGGTTGGAACTGACAGCTTCATATGAGCTACAAAAGCTATGGAGGTCATCAGAGAAATACTAGTGCTAAATAGTTATTTTTAGGGCTGTCAAGATCAATCAAATTAATCAAGATTATTCAACATCCACAATTAGTGCACACATTGTTTAAATCATGATAAATTGCATGCTTAATTGTCTCTCACACACCTCGGTTAATCCATGTCAGCATCTTCCTGCAGCCACACTGATGTAAAATACATCCACCACTGCTTCCTAATGTAGTTTACTATAGCATCAGGCTGCAACATCATAAAACTGAAAAAGTGAATGGAGTCTATTTTGTGAATGCACAGTAAAAAATGTTGACATTTCATTGGTTGCTATGTTCTGTACATTACTCACACTGGTTGTGGTTTTTGTTTGTTTTTTCAGGACACACATGCAGAACATCAAGGATATCACAGGCAGCATCCACTATGAGACGTATCGCGTCCGCCGCTTAAATGAATCCAACGCCCACTTCAGCACGCACCCGTCCGACCACCCTGCAGTTCAGCCTCAGACCAACGGCCAGCCGGAGGAGCAGCCCCACGTTCTGCAGGCCAACGGGGTGGCTGCACAGCATGAAGCCCTGTCCCATGAGATGTAGAGAGCTAGTTCATGACATCAGGACACAGCAAGGCACAAAACATACATTCACACATGCAGTCTGTTTACATGAAAAAAGCCACACACATATTAGCACACTGTCAGGCTGTGAAGCCTTTTTTTTTTGTTACCAAGAAGGACTTTTTGTTGCCAAAAAAATACCTAAAAAGGAGTTTCAATTCATCAAGGAGTTAGCAAATCTCAGTTTTTCTTTCTTTAGGTTGAACAGAAATTCTCAGCAAAATCAAGTCTTCCTTAAAGATCCAGATAGTCTGCAGATATTGTTTCTGTTCCTTTAATCTGACTGCCAAATGCAATCTCTATCAAGGATTGTTTACAATAAACCAAGACAGACATCAGGCCATAGATGAAGTAAAGCATACATGTCTCCTATCTGAGCTTTTGCTGCTTGATTTTTAAAAGTGTTTGCTGGCTGTCACAACTGCAGTGGAGTGCAGTTGCCATGCAAATATGATGAGAAAAGTCAGTGAAGAAAGGTATGTATTTTTTCAGAATCAGCCACTTTGATGGATAAATAACGCACATGAGAAAAAAGCCTTCTGTGTAGAGAATACCTCTGCAGGATCTTTGGTAAACAGGAGTTCAAGCATGCAGGGCTGTCTAGATGAGAAGAAACAACACAATCAAAGTGAAGAACAACATATCAGATGGTACTAGATTAGCTCTAATTGTTAGTGCCACTGGCCTGGTCTGCTTTGTGTTGTGGTGTATAGTTTTGTATAGATAATAGGGTGAAGTAGGGATAATATTTAGGTATTACAGAGGAATTAAAGGTATTGTCGACACCTCCACACTGTGAAATAATAACAAAAAAATGAAAGCAACAGCAGTGTGGAGCAGTTTTCAGAAAATAACGAGTCCTAATGTCATTTTTCCATTGTGTTACGTTTTTAAAAACCCTTTTTGCCACACCATCCTTTCTCTTTCTATATAATGCCAATGTTGTGTAATACAGTCATACTTTGCATTTTACATTGCTCATTTATAGTTGTATTTTAATTGCTGTTGTTCATGTTTTAATATTATTGTATAAGATGAGGGTTGTGGAGGAATCTGTGCAACTGTTGCAGCTTCTTGTCCTTTTTTCTGACTGTAAACCAAATAAAAGTCATTTTTTCCTGTTTTAAAGTGAAGCACATATAGTATATAGAGTTGATTTATGAACAGGTATTTATGTGTATGTTAAGTGTAATCCGTTTAATTCAGCTTTCATTCCAGATGTGGGCTTCCAGAGGTCTTTAACAGTGATGCTCTTTAGCTTTAGACAGTGTTTGCTTTCTGTTGCCTGAATTTATACAGTGTGTTCCTCCTGTTGGCTAGGCTGCACTATAACAACTAGCACCAAAGGACTTAACCTGCTAGTGCAAGAGTGTGTTTTTTACATTAATTGATATTAGTCTCAACCAATCCTGCCAATAGAAAAATGGTTAGAAATGTGATGTTTTCATACATTTTGTTAGAGGGAAAACTTTACAGCCACCAAGAGAAGGGATTAATGTCATACACAGTAAATAACCAACATAATGTAGCATTTTTTTCCTGAAAACAAGTGGAGATTTAACAAAGGCTACATCTGAATTCTTCTAGTTTTGAGTCAAAATAGCTGAACTTTTCATTTGAACTCTGTAGACATAAACAGGAGCGATAATACTTTCAATAAACCATAAGAACAGTTGGAAAAGAAAATTGGGTTACTCTTTGTTGACTGTTGTATAGTTCTTGTGTAATTTGTATTGGTATTCTAGATTAAGGTTTTATCTTTGATATGCTATCTTAAGAATAAAGATTGATATTTTTATTGTTTAAAGTGAATTGTCTTGATTCTTAAAGAATGGAAACGTATTTCTTTCAAAGCATCAAGGGCCAGCTAAGAGCTGAAGCTTCTCTGTACTGATCATACTTGAGGCTAAACCGTTGAAAATATGTCACACCTGATACGGTTTCATATATCTGTTGAATTGGATATATTTTACATTTATCGAGAAACCTCCCATGCAAAGCATTAGGGAAGGGCAGGACTTTTCCAAATAAATACTCAGAAGGTGATTGGACATTCTGTCTGTCATATTTATTACAGGCCAATCAGAGCAACAAGAGAAAATGAGGTAGTAGGCATGCGCAGCTCTGGTTGTAATGTGAGCTCGGCAGGCAGGCGCTGTCATAGCTTATGACAGCTTGTTGATAGATAAAGCTCATGCCAAAGCCAGTCAGGAGATGTGCAAAAACATCTCTGCTAAGAAAAGATTTCAGTGTGGCTCTCTGCTCTGGTTTAAGAACAGAAATGTTTGTGTACTTCATTTTTGCGTCTGTGAACATAGAGCTGATGTGACTTAAAAAAAAAGTCCAGTTTTTTCTCGTCTGTCTAAAGGACATTCTCCCAGAAGCTTTGTGGTTTGTCAATATGCATTTTGGCAAATTCCAGTCTCTCTTTTTTTATGATTTGCTTTCAACAGTGGAGTCTTTCTCGGTTGTCTTCCATTAAGTCCCATTTGGCTCAAGCAGAGACAAATGGAGCAGTTTAACACTGATGCACCTTGACCTTGAAGTTCACCTCTAATCTCTTTGGAAGTTCTTCTGGGCTCTTTGGTTACCATTTGTGTTATCCATCCCTTCAATTTGTCATCAATCTTCCTCTTGCGGCCACATGCAGGGAGGTTGGCTACAGTCCTGTGGACCTTAAACTTTAATATATGAAACTTTAATCACAGGAACATCACTCTGCTTGGAGATGGTCTTATATCCTTTACCTTTAACATGTTTGTCTATAATTTTCTTTCTTATCTCCTTGGACAACTATCTCCTTAGCTTTCTGTGGTCCATGTTCAGTGTATCATGATACCAAACAGCACAGTGACTACTTTTCGCCCTTTAAATAGGCAGACCGACTGATTCCATGTGTGAAGACACCTGTGATGCTAATGACAGGACACATCTTAGTTCAACATGTTTCTATGGTCTTTTCTAGGGGTACCATCAATTTTGCCCTGGCCAGTTTTATTAGTTAGTGTTTTAAAATTATCCTGTTGAACCACAATTCAAGTTATTTCAGTCGCCATGGGATTTTCTTTCTTAAACTGAAGCGTACCAACAATTTCATCCACGTGTGTACTGCATACTCTACTCATGCTAAGATATAACATAATAGAAGAAACCCGATTAAAACTCTTGACATCCACAAATTAATCTGATTATTAGGGAAAAAAAACCTAAGTGTGTTAATCTGATTTTTCATAATCTAACAATGGTCTTTATCTGATAAAAAAATGTTGGGTAATGCTGCATACATGATTACTTGAGTATTTGAGTAAGTTCAGAAATCAGATAATAATGGCTTATTACTGTTAATGCAGAAATACTCACTGTCTACAGAGGTATCTCCACCTAATTAAGGATCATAAAAAGATGCCTACTAGAACACTTTCTACAGCTGAAAATGATTTTACAAGCTACCAGTTTTGAAATGTTGATTGCTGTACTTTCTACTTACAGAAAAACAAACTGCAATATCAACTTCCAATTAATTAGCAAAGAAAAATATCCTTGTAAAGAAAACTAATTATATTCCAGATGATAGTAATCTTACATCAGTCTATTTTTGTGTCAGATTCCAATCAACTGAGCCAATTTCAAACCTACAATGTAAATTATTTTTATTAATTGAGATGAAATATTCTGGTTGATTAAGGCTGTAACAATTTGCACTGAATTAGGTCAATATGCTCAGCTGTGGATGTATAAGTGGTTGTTATTCTTTGTTAAAATAGCTGCTTTGCAAGTAGTGCCAAAGCACCTGGCTATCCTTAAGCTTAGTTCATTATAGTTTGCATCCATACAGATAATAACATGGACCAAAACACATTCACAGTACCAACTCGGCAAATGTGATCCTTCAGCTCTATAGTGGCATCACACCACCACACTCACAATGCATTAGTTTAATAGCATCTCATTTACACCTCCTGTTGCAGCCTTTCTCACTTACCCTGTTAGTAATGTGTTGACAGTGTTGTTTGTCCAAGGTCATTGTCACCCGTTCACACCCCAGAGCTCATGCTGTGGCTTTTCCTGCTTCTCTGCGCTGTAGGATTCATTGGTTTGAGACTCCTTTTGAGCTGAGGAGGACACCCTAGGGTGATAAATGACAAATGTGAAGGTTATAGACAAAGTAAGTTCCATAAAAATCAGTATCTATTAAGCATTCACCCAACGTTGACACTTTCATCTAAACATTTCCCTGGCAGCCAACCTGAAGCATGAAGGTGAGTGATAATGACAGCTGTGACAGCACCAGGTACACCAGCTGGCAGATGTAGCTACAACAGTTTGGACCTGCATATAAATTTACACTTGGGGTACATTATATTTTAATCATATTTATCAGCTTTTCCCACATACCTGCAGACTAATTGTGCAGGAACACAGCGTTTAGGAAAGAATGACAGCAAACACACTTATTTATTACCCAATGATTTATCCTGTGGAACAGAGAAACCAAACAGTTTCTTACATGGCAGACTGTAGAAAAAACAGATGGAAGTGTGGGAAGTAGACTGATTTCCATTATACACAGCCTTCTTATAAAAACAATAACAACATCTGATTGTGTAGAGATTATGTTTGGTTAAAAAGAATGTGAAAGGCACAGAAGAGTGAAACTTTTGCAGTTCAAGAACTTTTATTTGAAGGATTCCTGTTGTAGTATCAGCTTCATGTGCGTTTTGGGAGTTTCTCTGGACAAAGGACTATGAACCAGTTGCACTGTGCGCTTAGTTGTTCTGTATAACTGCCTTTTCCTAACTTCAGTATGCTATGGCCCAATTTGAGACCTGAACATTTTCTGGGGCCTATAAAACCCTTACACAACCATAGCACCACACTGAAAAAAATGACCTTTTATATATGTTCTTGTTCCATAAAAAAGGAAAACTATTACAAATGCTGGACTTCAGATATACTGAAAATACTCTGAAAGTCATTGTGGTTTGCAATAATTTACAACTAGACTTCATTTAATGGTAGTTTTTTAAATATATGCTAGGCTAAAAAAAAATACAAGTTCACATAAGACTGGTTTGTTAACTTGCCATACGATGGTCTTTTTGGATGCAAAATATGTTTAAAAATGTATAAAGATATTATGAAAACTTGAAAAGCAGTTATAGAAATGTTTTCAACCAAAGGCTAAGGGTCCATTCAAATAGTCTATTTTGCTTAGGAAGGTTCCTAACTGAGTGAAACGACCCGAAAGTACTGTATTTTAATGTCGGCCATGATAAAGGCCGTTTGAACTATCAAACTGAAAATGAAAGGGGCTTCATTACTTCTTTTATTATCCCCTTTAGCCTAGGAAACACAGGACCATCCTTTACCAAAGGAGAGATGAAAAGACGACCCACAATTTTTTGCGTAAACGTCATTCAAAGTGACGCACCTGTTGACCGCTCAGCAAAACAAGCGATCAACTTGACTTTAACTTTACTAGCCCCAATTTAAACAGTAAAATTCATTATCAAACTTGTTATACATATTATAAACTGAAGGCAGGAGGGATGAACAGAGGAATATTGCAGACATGAAAACTATATCAATCCATGATGACGATTTCGTTTCTTCTCATTTCCATTTTTATCCAAACGGTAGAGTGATCAGTCAGCAGCTATTTCAAACTGCATTTGTTTTGCTATTTTGAAATATTAAAGTAAATATGAAAAAAAAGTTTCTAAATCATACCCAGTTAAAGCGATAAAGCCGGCTTGTTGCCATAGTGTGGTTATTATAGTCTATTTATCATCATAATTATGCAAGTAAGACGCGGTTTATGAGCTTTTCACATAACGAGCGGAAGAAAGACTGAACCAGAGTTGACTAATAAAATTAACGGAGACGAGAAAATTAAAGAAAATGAACCGGTAGAGAACAAAACCAAACTATTTAAAATTGTTGTGAAATAAAAGAACTTGAACGTCATGTTGTTGCATTGACTTTGCAGAGAGTTCAGATTAAACGTTTCTGCTGTTCTAGGTGTTCACAGTCACAGTTCTTCATCCTGAAGAGACTTTAAGATATAAAAATCTTAATGAGCTCATATTTATCCCAGAGGTTTTCACGTTTCATTTCCTGCACATAAAAACAAAGTGAACGCACCAAGTGGTAGGTGCGAATTTTGTAGTCCATCAACGTTAAATTGTAGTTTTTACACAAATAACACACGTCAGGTCCGTAACATCCGCCTAGGGAAAGTGAGGCCAGATTAATATAATAATAATAAAAACTTTATTTGTATAGCACTGTTAAAAACATGGGTTTACAAAGTGCTTTGACAAGTGCAGAAGCAAGCAGAAGAACAAAGCAACAACCCAAAGAAAAGGTAAGAAGATAGAACGTGACATGCAGACAACATCAGCAGAATCCACACATTTAAAGAAACTAAACAGGAATATGGATGAGATAATAATTCATCAAGATCAATATACATCAAAACCTAGATGTCATGTGATGCCATGCAAACTAAGACATCACAGATATCAATCAGAGTGGAGACATGAAGCCAGTCTACACAACTAAGACATCATGAACATCATCAGGATGCAGGCAAGACACAGACATCAAGTACCATAAAACAATAGGAACCCAGGCAATGCAGGAACCCAGCTACACAGGCTGAGACCGAGAGGACCAGGATTAAAACATGAGAAATTAAAAGAGAAACAAGGAGGAGTAAAAACAACACTGGAGATAAATGAGAAAAAGTAGTAAAATATAAATAAGAGGGCAAAAACAGACAGTAAAGCGAGGTAAAACGAGCTGTAAAACTGTAAAAACAGTAAAATTGATACATTTATTATAACAGAGGTAAACAAAAGGGAAGCAATAAAGACAAAAAAGCGATGAAGTGAGGGACACAGTAACAATTAAAAACAGCCAGGGGGCAAGGAAATAAAATGAGGTTGACAGGGAGTAAAGGAGAGATTAAGAGGAAATTAAACTAAAATAGGTAAGAATCTGTGAGAAGATAAAAACTAAATAAGATGAAGACGAAGACGACGTCACGTAAAAGCAAGTCTATAAAAATGAGTTTTAAGATGTAAGTCTTATCACTTTTATATACTTATTTGCTCTATATGTACCATTCTTTGTGATTTGATATCCTTATTTACTGATTGTCCTGACCTAATGTTCAATACAATTTTGAAAAAAAAAAAAAAAAAAAAAAAAAAATGAAAGGTGGATAGGAAAGGACTTAGGAGGTCATTTCTGAGAGGGATTCAACTGCAGTCAAGATGGCTGACATGGGCGTTGCTATACATCCAATCCATGCCGGAAGTCCTAAGCAGAAGCTTCTTCTTCGTGTTGGACTCAGCTGCCAGTGTTTGTCAGTCTTTTTCGCAGCTAAGCCTAACCCTTGGTGCTGGATCTCAAATATTCCACCTTCCCCACCACCCTGAACCTAACCACTTGGGTTTTAATGCCTAAGCCTAACCTTAGACGTACGGACTTCCGGTTGAGACTTCCGGTGTGGATTGGATGTATGTCGGCCATCTTGTCTGCATCAAGGTACCCCTGTAATTACTTGGACTTTTCCAACAGACCCTAATTCTTTGCTTACTTGTTTGCTAACAATTGGTTGGCCAACACCGTGCTAGCTTGCTTCTTTAAATAAGAGTTATCCTCAAACTAATCACTTTTACAGTTACTTTCGTAAGGTCGTATTTTTGAGGTTTTATTTTGTGAGGTTTAGATTATACACATTATTTGGCTTAATGATTATAAAGATATATTAACTTTTTGCCTTGTATTTTTCTGTACGAGTAGTATTAGTTGTGACGCACTTTGGCTTTAAACGTGACTCGTGGTTAGTTCCGTTTACAGCGCCACATTGCGAGACGTTGAAATAATAAACCTCATTAAAGGAGAAGAAAGAAGAAGGCGTTGAAAACTTTCAAAGACAAAAGGAAGGAGCAGTCACGCTCGCAATTAGTAGGTATATTTAGTCCCAACATAGTTGTTGCCAAAAATATTATTTATCACGACGGTTAGGAATACAACGTTGAAGTAGCTCGCGCTAGCTAACCCATTTACAAGCTAACGCCCATATTCACCTGTGTGCGGCCCCTCGCTTAGCAATCTTGCCTATTTGCTATGGTTTTCAAACTTTTTTACCAAAGGGACACGTGAGACCTAAATCTCAAGGAACGGAATATTTATATCCATGGAAAATAGCCGATTTATTATCGGTTAGTATCATAAATCGTCGTACAGGGATAGCAAATTTATATGGTTGTAAACATTTTCACGGCACACCTAAACTTACCTTAGGGCCTTAAGACACACTTGGAGAACCACTGCTCCAGTGTTCAGCATGTGTGGATGAGAAAACTAGTAATTGGCTGCCAAATTAAGGTTAATGGATAACATTTCTGTCCATATCAGGGTATGATTTAAGCAACAATCTTCCACAGAAATGCCTTACCATGTATGGTACCTTACCATACTCGCTGTCTTAAGATTTTCTAGTTTAAAGGGCCAGAATGTCCTGTGTGCAGTTTTTATTTTGTTTTCAGAAAGTATTGTCAAGTGATAACAATGGTTTGTTGTATTACCAAAAAGAAAAAAAAAAAAAAATCCCAAGCCTTTCAGCCATTTATCCACCCACTAATCCATCATTTTATTAAGCCCAACTGGAAACTACGAATTATCACAGCATGCATAAGACTCTCTTATCTCCTTAAAAACCGAGGTTAAATGCTGTCTAACTCTGATGGCTTGCGTTAGCCTTGTTAGCGCTGAAGAAACAGTGAAGTTTGGACTGATAATCAGCAGTACTCATCAAAGCTTGGATTTTAAAAGTGTGGACAGAAGCCCCTTGAGAGGAGAATACACCTCCCCTTGGGAGCTTTGAACATGTTTTGCAGTATTTGCCAGCGTTAGCAGACACGCAACATGTAGTAGCACACTGTGAAACAATAGGAGGTCTGAATTAATTAGCCATCAACAACACCCAGCCACATGGCATGATTTTTAAGTTGATACAGCTCAAGCAAGGTAGATCTAACGGCCTTTTAAATAAGACAGCATGATGAAAAGTGTCATCTCTTTATAGGCAGTGATGGATCTGTCTGCTGGCTGCTTGTTTGGATTCGAGATCTGTTATGATGCGTCTGCTGAATTGACAGAACTGATGGAGCATGTTGAGACATGCAAGGTATGAGTGTGTTTTTTTTCCAATGAAGCTTGATAGTGAATCACAGAGGAAGGCTCTTTCACTTGTTTAAAAAAAGTAAAAATTAAACTCCTTACAGATTAATTCCCATGGAAAAAGCTTGGTTTACCTCTTCCTTTGATCACAGTGCTGCTCTAGAGTTATAGAGATTCCTGTCAAAACTAACAGTAGGTGCATTATGTGTCTCAGCTGGCTCATATTGCACTAATATATCACTGCACTTCACCCACTAACTTTATGGTAGATGGCAGCACAATACCAGTGTCCTCTGACAGGAAACAGAGATTCCTGGCAGAATTATGCCAACACAACCACTTTGCTTTTTGCATTGTATGTAGCTATTTAAGTCAGTGATGATTGTCAATTCAAAGATACATTCCCCAGTACTGTATAATGTGTGAAACTTTGTACTCATATGCAAAAGGACCAGCATTGTAATAAATTGGTGTTTAAGTCTATTATGACTGCTTACACCCTCCAGCACTGTCTATTTGTGTTTAAATTTGTATCCAAATACAACAGGAAAGATCAGTGCCATGGTTTCAGAGAGGGAAAAGTGAGACAAAACACCACCTTTGCCCGAAATCACAGCTTTCCTTGCTTCCTTTACCAGCTCCGTCATCGTTACCAGGCAGAGTTCTTCCACCCAGACAGCCAATGAGCCACCAGGCCAGCAAGACAGCCCAACAAGCCAACCAGATACACGTCCAGTCTGCCAGTTCACCATCTGCCTGGTAAGCCTGTTGTGGAGCGAGCCAACGCCTGTCTGTTCTGGTGTGGCACCCAGTGGCCAGTTGTCTTGCTTCTAAGTACCAAACACACATCCTCACACACACAGAGAACCTCTGTCTCTTTTAAAGCTACTTAGACACACACGGAACAGCAGAGAACTGTGTTATATCTGCTGTTTCCTCCGACAATCCTTAGCTGCGAAAACAAAAGATCGCTGCCCAGCTCATACACCCCTTTCCTCGCTGCACGCCGCCTTCACAGTAATCAGCGAAAGGTAATTGTTGGTAATTAATTGCCCTTTGTTAATGGCTTTGCATGTATTTAAACTGTGCATGCTGGCAGTTGTATTTTTGTCATCTTGTTCGCGTTTGTGTAATCAGTGCCTTTAAAATCTCATATTTATTTGCACAAACACGTGTACACAGAGACAACACAGACCACTAGTATTCTCTAATCCTCTGCCCGATTTACCCTTGAGCCCTGCCAACTCACTCTCCTGGACATGAAGGAAAGAAGGAGCCTCTGTTTGTTGTGGATGTATGCTAATGTACCACATCCATCTGTTCGTTTGCTTAATTTGTATTTTGCTTGTTTGTAGCAATGTTCCCGCCCCTCCTACTCCACAGTCTCCTCCCTTTGCCCCCATCTACTCCTGCATCTCTTATTTCCCCTCCTTTTGCCTCCTCTCCATCTCCTCCCTGCTGCTCAGACATCAGGGCACTCGTCTGCATGGATGGCAGCCAGCTCTCATGCGGTCAGGGTTGGGGGGGAGAAAGATCCACCGCCCCCCTCCTGTGTATGCAAATTAGCCTTGTTTTGATTAAAAGACAGCTGCATATATCTTTAAAGTCACCAGTGGAGGTGGGAGAGGAGAAGTCATACCTCTCTGGGGAGGCTGTGGTTGTTTAGCTGGAGTGAATGTTGTGGGAGCGGCTGTTTAGTGCTGCTGAGGGGAACAAATAGTGAAGACGAAAGGGCTACCCAGGGACTGCTTTGGGGTTTAATGGGGCTGACTGACTGGGACATCAGTTAAAGCTCACGTTGATGCAGAGCACATGAATGTGCATTGCATGATAACAGGAGCAATTGACAATGAAATATAATGCCCCATGAGCCTTTGAGATGCTTTGGCATGCTAACACTGTTGGATTGCCACTCTCCACTACCAGGCTGCTGAAAAAAATCCCCCAAAGCGCCCTATTTGAGTAATAAAATGATAAATTGTTTCTCATGTTGCTGCCCTTCACTCTTGGGATGGTTTCCTCTTAGGCTGGGTCAAAGACAAAACACAAAATCCCTTAAAAAGGTTCTTTATTTACAGTAAAATTGAGTTGTTGGGGCTGGCGAGATTAAATTAATGGGCAATGGCATTAACTATTAATGCAATCTTTTTTTGCAATTGCATGCTTCACCCCTGCTCTTTATTGTCTAATTTCACTCAGAAAACACAGACTGCTTAGTGGACCAGCCAGTGTTTATCTGTACCTTGTGATATCAAACATCAACATTTACTTGTCCCCTTATTTTCTTCTCAGTCCATAACAAGTTCTCTTTTCTGTGGTGATTTTCACCTCATAAGCTTTGATCTACCTGTAAAAGCAGGTCTGTATCCAAAGAGGAAGTCAGTTACCTTAAGTTTAAGTCAGCAGAAAAATCTAAAATGACACTAAAACAGTTTTGAATCCAAAATAGTGGAATTGTATAATGAATGATCAAAATTAGAATTGTTTGACAGCCCCAGTATAAAGTTTTTCACTTTGGCCTGCTACAGTTGCAAGAAAAAGTATGTGAACCCTTTGAGATTTCTTGGATTTCTGCATAAATTGGTCATAAAATGTGTTCTGATCTTCATCTAAGTCACAACAATGGACAAACAAAGTCTTCTTAAATTAATACGGCACAAAAAATGATCTGTTTTCATGTTTTTATTAAACAAAACATGTAAACATTCACACTGCAGGGTGGAAAAAGTATGTAAACCTTTGGATTTAATAAGTGGTTGACCCTCCTTTGGCAGCAATAACCTCAACCAAACGTTTCTTGTAGCAGATCAGACTTGCACAACGGTCAGGAAGAATTTTGGACCATTCCTCTTTACAAAACTGTTTCAGTGCAGCAATATTCTTGGGATGTCTGGTGTGAAATGAATCGCTCTCTTGAGGTCATGCCACAGCATCTCAATCGGGTTGAGGTCAGAACTCTGACTGGGCCACTCCAGAAGGTGTATTTTCTTCATTTAAGCACTTCTGTTGTTGATTTACTTATATGCTTTGGGTCTTTGTCCTGTTGCATCACCCATCCTCTGTTGAGCTTCAGTTGGTGGACAGATGGTCTTAAGTTTTCCTGCAAAATGTCTTTATACACTTGGGAATTCGTTTTTTCGTCGATGACAGCAATCCGTCCAGGCCCTGAGGCAGCAAAGCAGCCCCGAACCATGATGGCCCCTCCACCTTATTTCACAGTTGGGAAGAGGTTTTGATGTTGGTGTGCTGTGCCTTTTTTTCTCCACACATAGCATTGTGTGTTCCTTCCAAACAACTCAATTTTGGTTTCATCTGTCCACAGAATATTTTGCCAGTAGTGCTGTGGAACATCCAGGTGCTCTTTTGCAAATTTCAAATGTGCAGCAATGTTTTTTTGGACAGCAGTGGCTTCCTCTGTGGTGTCCTCCCATGAACTCCATTCTTGTTTAATGTTTTACTTATTGTAGATTTGTCAACACAAATGTAAGCATGTGCCAGAGATTTATGTAAGTCTTTAGCTGACACTCTAGGATTCTTCTTCACCTCATTGAGCATTCTGCGCTGTGCTCTTGCAGTCATCTTTACAGGACAACCACACCAAGGGAGAGTAGCAACAGTGCTGAACCTTCTCCATTTGTAGACAGTCTGTCTTACCATGGACACATGAACATCAAGGCTTTTACAGATACTTTTGTAACCCTTTCCAGCTTCATGCAAGTCAACAATTCTTGATCGTAGGTCTTCTGAGAGCTCTTTAGTGCGAGGCATGGTTCACATCAGGCAATGCTTCTTGAGAACAGCAAATTCAAAACTGGTGTGGGTTTTTTATAGGGCAGGGCAGCTTTAACCAACACATCCAATCTCATCACATTGATTGGACTCCAGTTTGGCTGATTCCTGGCTCCAGTTAGCTCTTGGAGAAGTCATGAGCCTAGGGGTTCACATACTTTTTCCACCCTGCACTGTGATTGTTTACATGTTTTGTTCAATAAAAACATGAAAACAGATCATTTTTGTGTGGTATTAGTTTAAGCAGACTGTGTTTGTCTGTTGTTGTGACTTAGATGAAGATCAGAACACATTTTATGACCAATTTATGCAGAAATCCAAGAAATCCCAAAGGGTTCACATACTTTTTCTTGCAACTGTATGTTTTCATGTTCTAGTGTTTGTGGCTGGCTGTGTATGTACATGGATAAAATGATGAATGGGTTATGTTTCTTTAGTATATATGTGACTATCTTTCTCCCACCATGTCTTCCTTTTTCCTTTAATGGTTGAGGGTGACAGTTGCCCCACCAAAGGTGGATTAGGGTGATGTATTGGTGGGTGGGCATGCTATGAGGTCAGAGGGTGGGAATAGGAAGGATGGGGGTGGATCTCCTGGCTTTGAGCCAACTCCAGTGAAATTCAAAGACACGGGGAGGGATGGGAGGATGGAGCAATGGTTGCTCTGCATAATCAATCAGAAACAATAGAGGGATAGAGCCAGTGATTCTGCCTTCCTTGACAGGCCTGATTGTATTTATGCAGGGCTAGAAGCGCGGGGGGGAATGCCATTAAAAGGAATTGGGGTAGTAAGATGTGGGCAGGTGCAGGGAGAGCTGTAATGGGTGGCCCCTGCTGCAAAGCCAAGGACATATACCCAAGAGGAACTGATTGAATGCCATGCCAATAAAAGGAGGCAGTTTCATGCACCATTGACTGAGTTGGCATCCTCACAGCCACACTGTGATGAAACCCCCTTCGAGGTCATGGTAATGTGAATTGCATTTCGTTCCTCAGTGGGTTGTACTGCTCTTAGGAAGAATTAAAGGAAACCCTTTATCCTGATTTTTTTTCCCTCTGTTTTCCTTACAATTTGTGGCATATATCCGGTGTATTATATGTCAATACCAGATGATACAAATCAGATTGAGAGTTTGTTTGGACAGAAATGGAAAAAATGAAATTCTGAGTCACAATAGGTGGGGAAAATAATCTGATTTAAGCCTGCAGTGCGTATACAACCAGAGAGATTGTCCTTTCATTTTCTCTGTAGGTGAAGCAGCATGTCCCGGAGCAGACTAATAGAATGCTTGTCTTGTATCTTCTGAGCCATGAACTTTTCTCTGTCACAATTACATTCAGTCTGGAAGCCTGGAAGCCTCGGAGCAAAATACAGTATATTAGCTAGAGTAAAGCAGTCAAATGCTTCTGTTGAACTTGACAGGAACATTTATTTATACACTTAAGAGAGTATTCCTGTTCCTACAGAAATGTGCAGAGGTAGCTACATGTTTATTTTAAGAGTCTCTTGTACAGGAAATAAAATATCAAGCCCTAGCTAAAGCTACTTTTGCATAATCCACAAATCCAGTAAGGTATCCTTAAAACTTTTTACAACTGACCCAAATGCATTAAGTTTTATATTGTGGTCAAAATGGATTGTAGTGTTTTCCCAATTGAATTGCATATCTTTAAAAAGTGTCTGAGCCAAATCTCATTGTCAGACGTTTTTAATGACTTTCAGTAGCCTCCAAGTGATTCATAAACTATTTTCACATTTAAACCTTGATCTCCTCAACTTAACATTGTCTTTTAAATGTTGATGTACATGTGCAGTTATATGGTTTTGTTTCACTAAGCTTTTTTGACACACTAAATGGCATTAAATTAAGGTTTTTGTGACTGGAAATTGAGCAGACACCCAAGAGAAACAGATAACTTCTCATACTGAGGTCAAGATGTAAAAATGTTAGGTATTTGTGTTGTGCTTGGTCAGAGGAGTGGGAGCATAAAGGCAGACTGCTGCTTGTGAGTTTGTTTCAATAGAAATCTGATTGGTAAAGATTGTACCATGAAGGATTTTGTTTTGTTTGTGGTGTTAAAGCAAACCAGATTGACTGCTTGTGGGATAGAGAGGAGATTTAAAAGACCAGTGAGTTATTAAAAACATAAACATTTTTCTTTTATGCTACTTTTTTATTGTTGTTAGGTGGACTAGTTTTATTGATATGTTTGTTCTTCTGAACTTTTTGATTATTTAATTGTCAGCAATGTTTTGGTTGAAGTAAGTGTAGGGGAGAGTGGGGTGAGATGTGCCAGTTTTTACTCAAAGTGATTTTAAAGTGAGGCCATGACAGTAATGCCTCCAACTTAAGTATGTACATGTATTTCAGGATGTGGTGCATCCCTGGGAACCATAACTTTGGATCTGAAATAAACTGTTTAAGAAATATAGCTTTCAGAAAAAAAGCGGTCTCATGGCACAACTTGCCCCCGGTGTGGGGTAAGTTGTGCCTTTGGGGAGAATACGTTGGGGTAAATTGTGCCAGTGATTATTGAAGATAATTAAAGTAAAACAGAATATTTTAATCTCATAAACTGTAATGCTACATAAAAGCAAGACAAATTCAATACAAAATTACTCATTTAAGTTTTATTTAGATTTCATCACCCTATTAAACGAATGGAATAAGTCATATTTTCTAGTTTTTGGGGAAACACAAAAACCTTTAATACACAATATGTGATATTTGTGAATCATTTAATAAAGTGATATTGGCCAATTCTGAACATCTCATTGTGGCTTAGGCCAATTAAAAACTGAATAAAACTGCTCTTTAATAATAGTGCAAACTCAACACTGAAATCAGTGTTTGCTAAATTAAACAAATGGCAGGTAAATCAAACACTGATGAGGCATGCCCATCTCCTCACTTCTCCAGCTGTTCTTGGCCTTTCTTTACTGGGTTCTAGGTGTGTAGGTCTCGGTGTGTGGATTTGTTAGGGTGGGTGTGTCAGTGTGTGTGGGTCTGGGTGAGAAGGTGTGTGGGTTGGGGTCTAGGCCTGTTGGTCTGGGATTTGTGTTTCTGGGTGTGTGGGTCTGGAGTTGTGGGTATTTGGGTCTGGTTGTGTGGGTGTCAGGGTTTGGATGTATCTTTTGGTCTGGGTTTATGGGTGTGCCACTGGCACAACTTAACCCAGGCCCTTTGGCACAAATCACCCCAGCCCCATTATTTTTGAAAAACTAGCATGATCCAGCAGTTTAGAGCTAATATCACGCTAAATGTATAGACTCATTGTGTAGCCTAATAAAGCACTATAACATGTGTGAAATGTTTTTAAACTTGTCTTTAATTGTTCAGACAAAACAATCAAAAAACCTTGATCATAGAAATTTTACTCTGAAAGGCAAAAATCATTTTTTTGAGCCAAAATGTGCTTACCTCTCATGCCATGTGTCTCCCTTTTATACAGGATGAGTAAAATGGATGGCTCTTCAAAAATATGTGGTTACATGACCAATTTCTTCTATGGTTTTCTATAAACAAGGGGTGGCACTACTTCCCCTTTGGCACAAATCCCCCCACTCTCCCCTACACTAACAGAATAGACTGCTGTTGTAAGGTTCAGCTATACAAGACATTGTATGAAATGTGTAAAACATGGAGAAGTGTTTTAAAAACTATGCTGAAGTGATAAAAAAACAGTAAAAGCACAAATATCTAAATACAATAAAGAGAGGCTCTATAAATGCACTGATGGTGTGTAGAGGAAGCCTGTAATTTGCATCTGTGCTGCTGATGCTGCACCACTGCCTCCTGCTGTTTGTCCACAGTAGTGACATTTTAAGCCAGTGCCAGCATGTGCAGAAAAGCTAATTTCCCACCATCAGTCCCTGACATTAATGCATATACTGAACTAGGAGCCTCTCTGAGCCCTCTCCACTCCATCCACCTCTCCTCCTCCGCTAGCTGCTCACTCATGTTATCAATTCGCTGTTTTCTCAAGGAAAATATAAGTTAAGCTCACCTTATTTACATTTATATGATCAGATTTGCTTCCTTATGGAAGGTATGCAAATTTGCCCTTTTCTCGGGTCTTAGCCACTGAGTGTGTCTAGATTTGTTGCCAGGGATAGAGAAAAAAAATAATAACATTGCCCTCCAGGAGCAAAGAGACCCAACTTAGGATTTCTGGACCTCATGAATTTTGTAATGATCAATTTTGTTTACCGTAGCCCTTCCAAGACTTAGACCAAGACATTTTGAGCCAGGGATATATAAGATGAGATTGATTTACACCAGGAATGTCTATATTTCTTTCTCCTATTTTTCCCTGATATACCCTCAGTTGCTTCTCCTGCAGTGCTCAGAATATCATTTTCCATTTTCTTCATCTGAAGTCCTCCATAAGTTTGTGTTTGTGGGATCTGAAGAGGTGCTTTAGCTTGAGTATTGGTCACATCTTACATCCTCTGTGTGGTGGAGCAGAGAGAGAATGCTTTAGCTTATTTGGACAAAAACAACCGTATATTGCGTGTGTGTGAAAGAGAGTTGGAGATACAAAAAATATGTAGGTGATTGCTTTACTCAAGTGAAACTCTTAAACCTATTGTGAATTGAATGACGGGCATTGCACCACTTTGGTGTATGTGTTCTTACAAGAATGTGTGTGTGTCCGGAGGATGCCGGAGAGGCACTAGCACTTGAGCAAATTGCTTTCTGCCAGCATATTGCCAGCGCCAGTCTTTATTCCTGGGGATGGGAAGGCACGTCTCAGACGATTACAACTCCCCAATTCAGACTCCTGCTCCTGCCCGGCCCAGCTCAACCTATAGCCCTGCCTTAATACAACTTCTCTATACCAGGCTGTACCCTGCTTTGATGAAATGCTGATGTGGAATATTTAAGTGACACTCCAAGCGAAACCTAATAATATAATCAGGTAATAAGAAATTAATTTTCTCCCTGGCTGCACTTTGACTGGGGTGTTGATACAGGGCAGTGGAGAGAAATCACGAGGCAAACGTCGGTGAGGGAATATTGTAGGTAGCCCCTTTCCTCCTCTCTCTCTCTGCGCATCAACATTTCTCATGACACACTCTGCTGATTCGATAGCCACCCCCACGCACCCATTCACATGCCCCATGCTCCTGTGCACATACAAATTTGCAGAGACCCTCACAACAACAAGAATGCCTCCCTCTCTACGCCACTGAACTGTAAATGACCAAAGCTAGAAGACAACTCGTGACACTCACACACAAGCACCACACAGATACAACTGCACATAAACACACACATGCTGTCACTGTCAGTGAAGAAACTGAATGTCTGCTGCAGACTTACATTGTGATTGTCAGTGCAGGCATTGGCCTGCAGCATAGACAGATGTGTGTGTTTATGATACTTCATGTTGAGTAGAGAGCCTCTTGCTGTGCCGCTGACCCACTAAATGCGATGCAGTTTGGTTTGTCCCCTCCTTTTCTCACTCTAGCCGGCTCTTTCTATCTCTTTTTATCTCTTTGGATACATCCTACTTTCTTTTTCTTTCACTCAATCTCAGTGCCTGTCCTTTTGCAGTTAATTAGAAGTCAGGAGTCCATTTGTGTCAGTACTCTTGTGTTTTATTGCCCCCCATTCCCTTTGCCCCGACCAGCCCCAAACTAGGAGACATCAACAACCCTCCCCCCTCAGCGCTCACATACACACACACTATGTGCCAGAGTTTCCAGGGCCCTGCCTGGTCCTGCCTGGCATAGCCATCCATCTCTCTGTGCATCCCTCCTTGCTTCCTCCTCCACCTCAAACCACCACCCACCAGACCGCTGCTCTCTCCTCCTCTTCCATCACTCCCCCTCTCCTCCATCCCCTGCCATCGCCTCTCTACCTGAGAGCATTTGTCATCCCGTCGCTCTGTGAGCCGCGGCCAACATGATGAAAAAAGAGAGACGGGAAAAAAAGAGAAAAAATCTCAGCAGCAATATGCAAAAATGCAAAAAAGGTAGATGCTGGTTGCCCTGACAACGGCTCCGAGGTTATTTCCAAGCGCTGATGGAAATCAATGTCATGTGCCAGCCAGGCAGGCACCTCCGTCCTCAGGAAAATTAGAAAAAGAGGGGAGGGGGGTAGAGGGAGAAGGAGGGAGGCATGAAAGGACAAAGAAAAATGCAGAGGAACAGAAATCAGGTTTTTCTCCTCTCTGAACCTTAAGGGCTCCTGACTTTTCTTCAAAGAAGCTTGAGGCATGCCACTGTGTCATTTGGGTATTACCCTGGGCCCTTTTTAGTTTCTTCTGCCTTTGTTTTTGCCCTTTGCATTCACCATAAATTCTCTCACTACTTTGCACAGTTAACTCTGCCACCCGTCCTTTCTAATTTGCTTATGCAAAAAAGAGGAAAACAAACTCTGCCTGTAAGGGTGCCACATCAAAAAAGATGGATTAAGGTGCTTGAAGATGAAGAGGAGATGAAATACAGAAGGAAGTTTTGTGTGTCGTGTTTGTTTTGGCCAAGCAGCTGACTATGTGATAGTGACCTTAGGCTTCATGGAGCAGCAACAATGTTGCCTAGGGAAAGGTATCCTGATAAGCTAACGTATTATTTTGCAAGGATAAGCTTTGCTGGGTCTAAAACCATTTGAACTTGTTTGCTGACCAATGATTATTATCCACATGAATTAAGGACAAATGTAAATTTTATGCTTTATTATTTCTGATTTCTGACTTTAATGGAAAGAGCAGATCGTAACTGATCCCAGGTAGCTGTGATAAGGATTCTGTCTTAATCGTGCGTGTTCTGGCTACCAGGGCATCCCTGCATGTACAGTTTATATTTTTTAAATGAAATTAAGAGCCACGATTCAGTCTCGTTATCTGGTCCTACCAGATTTAAGCTACACTTGCCTCTTAGGCTGAATGAAGCCAGATTTTTCAGTTTCTGGAAAAGTTTTTCTCTCCTGCCAAGAGCTCAGGGCTGTTCAAGGGGAAAGATGGTAGACAGCTGTATTTATAAAGGTTTCTGAAAGTCACTCCAACATGCTTGACGTATGGATTTTTGAGATGTTTCTGTATCTGGCATCTTCAAAGATGTTTCTGGGCCAGAGAAGCATTTTTATATTTCTATAACAGTTTTAGAAGCCTGCCTCCTTTTCACAAGTTTGTGCTGCAAGGATGGGGGACAATCTTAACTTGTAAGATACTGTTGGGAGGCACCCCTGGAAATTTAGAAATTTCACTTTGATCATGTAAATTGTTTTATTTGTTGCAAGTGAACCAAAATAAATTTCATTCATTCATTTACTATTTTAGAGTGTACTTGATTTTTTAGACACACAAACAGTGGCCACAGCAATAATTGACATCTCTAAAAACCGGCAGTAAAACTCATGACAATAAGCTTGAGAAATGGACCATTGAACAGCACAGATAAAACACAGGAAATTAAATATTCCCATTTTTCCTTTCCAATTGTGTTATCATGAAACTGCAACGTATGATAAAGTGACAGATCTGACCACACTGTCCGTCATTATTGTGCTGCTTATTGTAGCATCTCATTGCTATACTAATAGCAAAGCCACTACGCATTCCTGTTGGCAATATTAATTTACATGGGCAAAAAAGTCTTTGGTGTACATTTGTAGGTCTTTGTTGAATGGTTTGCAGATGTTAGTGCTGTGGGACTGCACTGACAGGTATAGCTGAGGTAAAAGTAAAATCACACAGATGATGTTTTTTTTTCATGCCTCATTTAAAAGTACCCAGTAAGACAATACTTGATATAAAAACGATGAGGTACAATACCACCACAGTGTGACAGATGAACTAATATTACTGGATTTAGTCCATGTTAAGGTATTAAAAATCCACCTCCCGGTTTTTGTATATTTTAGTGGCCTGTTTCAAATGAATTCAGATGTTAGCAGGAATGCCATACGATGCAAACCTACATTTATACACTAGATGCAGTCACTCTTAGGCTGGATACTCTGCATACAAAAATGGTGTTTAAAAATGCTCATGTTGTCATTGACTCTGCTAATAAACAGACTTAGGTGTGAATAAGTCAGTATGGTTCAGTACTGTTTATGCATTTGAGCCAAAATTTTATTTTGCGGAGTAGCAACTGTAGAGCTATGGTCCACAAAGTAAGACTTATTTGTCCTCAATTAACTTACAGTGAAAGATATATAGAATTAATTTCCTCAGGTTGGAATCAATAACCCATAAACTGTAATTTATAGTGCAAACCGCAGCAGCCACACAGGCCATCTCTGACTAGTCCTGTATCACTTTGGCAGGCTGCTGTGGAATAGATGGGCCATTCATGCCAAGCCAATAGGTTCTCCTCGTCATTTGCATACCTAACATGGCGTTCACACTCGAGTTGACACATTTGCAACCCGCCACTTATCCCATTACCGACTGTCCCCGGTCGCAGCATTGTTTGCTGTGTCGGCACTCTTTCTTGCTGGCTGGCCAGCTCATTTCCTGCTGTGTTGTATGCTGAGGCACTCACAGGTTGTTTGGATGCTGTTCAACTCATACCACTTTGCAGATTTTCCAGTTTTTGCTGTGGATGAGTTTTTACCTGTTAAGAGACTTTGACAGCATGGCAAAAGAAAAAAGAAACTACAAAAAAAGTAACTGATTCACAGTAGTTTTAATGTAGAGTTTTTATGTTTTTTGTTGCTTCATTTACGTACTGTAGCATTCAGGCTTTGTACACATACAGCCTTGAGTCCTGAGATTGTCTTTATTTGATCAGACAGCTGAAGAGAGACAGGAAATATGGGAAGAGAGAGTTGGGGAAGACATGCACCAAACATGCGGTGAGACCGGGAATCAGTCCCACAACCAGTGTGTTGAGGACTATAGCCTCTGCTAATGGGCACCTGCTCTACTCACTGAGCTACACCAGTACCCAGATTACTGTTCATTTGAGCACAAACACAAAAGGCTTACATGTCAAAAGGTAATCTCTAGTACATGTTCTCCTTTTTCATGGTTTAAATGACTAAACAATAAAGCAGATAAGGCCTTATTATATCCCATACTTACACAAACACATCCATAAGATCTCTTAAGGCACCCTGTCTCAGTGTGTCTATGTCAGCTGCTAATTAAGGGTGATAATTTGTCATTAAAGGTTTAATTTAAGTTGGTGCTTTTGCTCTGGACGTTAAATTTAAATCTTAAAAGATAACCCCAGGCCCTGCAGTCATTTTGCCTCCCTCCTCTCCCTCCCTCCCTCACAGCCTCCACCTCTCTCTTTTAGGAGGGCAGCATTACAGTAAAGGTAAAACTGATTCCCAGAGGCAACAAAAAGAAACATCTATTAGTGGATGAGCTGCCTTGTTCACCTTGGACACGGCTGCAGGATGTAGTGTGTTACTGTCTCCGAGCCACAGTGGTATTTGCCTTTCCTCTGACAGGGAGAGTTACATTATGTTGCTCTGCAGTAAGGCTTTCAGGGTTTCATGTTTTTACAGCAGGGGTTCTGATATCTCTCACACAAGACTTACATGACATTTCTGCTCAGCTTTTTTATCAATTGGCTGTGTAAACCGGCTTACACCAAGCTTCTGAACTCAATGAACTTCAAATCACTGAGAAGATTCTCCATGGTGAAGGGCTGCGGCTGAATGCTGTATGTCACCCATGGATTTTCTGATAAGATCATTTTCCACCCTGCACATCTATTTTTGATGTGCTGTGTTGGTGGCGTGCTGAACAAATGAATATTCATGAATGTGCAGAAGGGCCCTATATGTATCATAGTGATTTCCACCCATGTCATCAAGCTATGCAAATTACATCCTCACATCCCCGCACAGCCCCCTCTTTCTCCTTAATTAATGACGCTGAGAAAATGTTTTTTTTTCGTCCAAGGAAAATTAGCTCATACAAGACAGAATGTGTGAAGATATTTAATAGAAGTGATAATTCTTGACTCGTTTTTGCCTTGATGACTTAAGAAAATACATTTCCTCAGCAGATAGTCACACACAAATCCTTCAAGATGAATGTACTGACCCCAGAGGGAATAAAAATGGAGAAGTTACGTCAGATTAGACGGGCTCGGACCAATTGTAGTAGTAATACTATTGTTATACCCATAACATAACATATTTAACCCATAGCAATTCATGCATCTTATAATTGTTCTCGTCTAATTAAAGCCTGCACAAAGCTGCTATCTACTAAAACCGACTTCTAGAAATTGCTTTGATGTTTTCGTATATATAAGGGCGAATTTATCAATAATCCCACCTGGAATACTTTTTCCACACACTTCTTTTACTTTAACCTTTTATTGATATTTCACAAAGTTATTTTTGTTCTTTTTCCTATTTAGTACCACAGAATATGTCTTTTACCAGATTGTGATTCCATTAATTCTAAAAGCTCTATTTCTATCAAACTAATTCTTGTATCTGTCACATTAGGTGCGACGGAAGTAGCAGACTTCAGTGAGCTTTACTTAAAATGAACAAAGACTCTACTCTATACAATATTACAAGATAAAGCTGACATTGTGCAGATTTTCTGGTTTATAATTATTGCATTCACCCTGTCATCTAAACGTAGGCGAATCTTTGAGATGAAAAAGAAGATGAAGAGAGCCGGCTTATAGCTCATGAAGATGAGAATAAAAGGCGGAAGTGAGGATAAGCAGTAGAGCTGACATTAAGGGTCAAGTGCTGATCTGGCATCACATTTCCCTTTCATATCCATCTATATGCATATGCTCACATGCACTCTTTATAGTCTGTAACCACACGTGTGTCGCTGCACGCCCACATGCTCATGCTGGGAATCCTGCCACAGAGAGAGAGGTTAAGTCATACACAGACAGAAAGCAGATGGATGAAATCAAATGAGTAAACGAGAGTAACGCAAATTATTTAAGGGTGTGCTTATGTGTGGTGTGTATGTAGAGAGGATGTGCGGTGGAGAGGAGAGGGAGGCAGGATCTATTCAGGATGAAGGCAGTAGCTCACTGACAGAGCGCACTGCCATGCTCAGCCAGTTCATTGCTGTCATTCCTTACATCTTTTGACATTTTCAATTATGTCTTTCACACATGGCTGGGCACTTGTTTTTTTTTTCTGTGCTCTCCTCATCACCTTCCTTTGCTTTTCTCTCACTCTCCCTCCGTCCTATTCTATTCCTCCACCTTCATTCCATTTCCTTTTTAAGTGGCCGCTCCCTCCTCGCTTTGAGTGTCGGCCCTTTTCATATGTGGGGGTCAGGTATAGCCCAGGGATCCTATTACTCCCCCCTTCACTCTGTGGCGGATGAAGTGAGTAGGGGGGTGAGTGAGGGAGAGGGCAGCCTAGGAGTGGGAAAGGATGCTGTCAGATATGTCAAAGAGTCCTGTTCAATTTATGTGCTGATCCTGAGGGGGACCTCACAGGGCGAGGTGCAGAGAGTCAAGGAAGACTTGTGTTTTTTGGATGGCTACATCATTCTCACCCCTCATCCTGCAGACTATAAAGAAGAGATTTATATTTGGCAGGAATATCTGCAGTAAAGGTGTCTTCTATGTGAAACTCAACCTTAGATGGCCTTTAGCCAGTCCTGGTTTTTGTGGCAACTGAATTAGTAAATCTTTGTTTCAACCCTTGTGTAAAGATTAAATGATTGCCTGGTTGTAGCAATAACTGTGATAACATTTCTAAATGGAAATTATTCCATTCAAATTGTGATTATCATAAAAACTGTTAGAAAACTGTGATGAGGAAATACTGTTGTTTATATATATATATATATATATATATATATATATATATATATATATGTATTCTTTTTATTCTATTTTCTTTATTTTAGGGGTGTAATGATACACAGTAATTTAAGCAAATGCAATGCAAAACTACCCCCCCCAGGAAAAATTAAATAATTAATAAATACAATGAAAACCAAATATATATGTTTATCTATTCTCACTGAAATACAGTGCCGTGAAAAAGTATTTACCCCCTTTTTGATTCCTGATTTGTTTGCATATTTATCACACTTAAATGTTTTAGATCATCAAACCAATTTTGATATCTCACAAAGACAACCCAATTAAATAAAAAATGCAAGTTTCTTAATTATGAAAAAAAAAGGGAAAGGGAAAAAAAATTCCAAACCTATCTGGCCTTATGTGTAAAAGTAATTGCCCCCCCCCCCCGCTCATTAAATCATGAGTTAACTGTGATTAACCACAGTTATGGGAGTTCAGTTTCACTGGCCAAAACCTGGCCTGATTACCACCAGATTTGTTGAAACTAGAAATCACTTAAATAGAACCTGTTTCCAAGGCTTTCAGACTCCTGTGAACCACAGTCAGAGCCATAATCCACAAATGGAGAAAACTGGGAACAGTGGTGAGCCTTCCCAAGAGTGGTTGGCCAACTAAAATTACTCCAAAAGTGCAACGACGACTCATCCAGGAGGTCACAAAAGAATCCAGAACGACATTCAAAGAACTGCAGGCCTCATGACTCAACTATAAGAAAGACCCGGGGCAAAAATGGCATCCATGGGAGAGTTCCAAGGCCAAAACCAGTGCTGACAAAAAAAGAACACAAAGGCTCATCTCACATTTGCCAAAAAACATCCTGATGATCCCCAAGACTTTTGGAGAAATATTCTGTGGACTGACGAGATAAAAGTTGAACCTTTTGGAAGGTGTGCGGTCCGTTAAATCTGGCATAAAAAATATCACAGAATTTGATAAAAAGAACATCATGCCAATAGTCAAACATGGTGGTGGCAGGGTGATGGTCCGGGGCTGCTTTGCTGCTTCAGGACCTGGACCACTTGCTGTGATTGATGGAACAATGAATTCTGCTGTCTACCGGAAAATCCTAAAGGCAAATGTCCGGCTATCAGTTTGTGCCCCCAAGCTCAAGCGCTCTAGCGTTATGCAGCAGGACAACGGCACAAAACATACCAGAAAGTCCACCTCTGGATGGTAAAAAAAAAAAAAACCCACAAAAAAACACAAAACAAAATTAAGGTTTTAGAGTGGCCAAGTCAAAGTCCGGACTTAAATCCACATGAGATGCAGTAGGTAACTTTTTGCTAACCAATGCTAATTTTTTCTGTTCTATTTAGATCAAATGTTCGTACATCCATAGAGAGCTCTTAATGATAGAGATCTCGCAATAGTGCCATTTTACTCCTGTGTTTCCATATGCCTGAGTAATCAGCAGCCAAAAATTCTTCACCGCTCCACGTATCACCAACCAATCAGATTCGCCTCTGACTTCTCTACCCTGATTGGTTGAGGGGCAGGGCTTACTCCCTCGCTCTGGTTTGTCAAGGAGCTCTCCCTGCGTGACCGCATGGTGAACGCGATTGGAGGAGTAAACAGCGTTGATAACGGCTGAAAATGGCTAACACTAGCTATTCAAGGAACAGAGACAATACTCTAGTTTTTTTCTTTTGCTAACACAGCTATCGGCATACCAGTAACAACACGACTAACACACTGCAAACACTTGGAGAGAAGAGGACTGAGAAGGAAATTAAACAACGGTAAATATTGGCGCAGCATGCGTTCTGAGGAAGCCTGGGAGCTGAAAAGTTCAATTTCAGATGCAGGGCTGACTGCTTCTCTCCTGGACAGGTAACTGGCCTTTTTCTTCATATGCTATGTTGTCTCGCAATGAGAAATATAACTATTCGTATAAATGTCACCTGCTGTATGATTTAGCTTTATTGAGGCCTACTAGTTGGCGACGTAGCGTAGTTTTGTTGACCGGGGAAATGTCACTGCTGTTGAAGGCTCATTACTCCGAGTTAGGAGGATTTAATGGGGAAATTCAGGACTATCTGGACAAACATTACACCCGTTATGACGCATTTTTCCAGAACCCAGGAACGCGTCTTCGTGAAAACTGGGACTCACTGTGTACACATTACACCGTGCAAAGTGGCGACATTGCCAGGGGGGCTGCGTTTTAACATAGTGGTGCTGCCTGGAGAGGCTTCTGGTAGAGTTTACAGCTCCTAGTTAACATTTTCTAATTGTTTTGCATTGATAGCTGGTAGGATGATTTACTTATGACATGATTTACTCTTATCATATTTTAGTTTCTAAGTCATTTTACCAGCTAATCAGAGAAGATAACATTCTTCTGCTCATATCCTGCACTTACTCTGTAGCTTGCATAGCACAGACGTAGTTTTAAAGTCATTCAAAGAGGAGCCAGTTTTAGTTATTTCCCTTTCCCCTCAATTTTAAGTATCATTATTTTGTGCTATAGAATCAATGACAGTGAATCTATGGCACCGTATTAGATATTGGGTTAGAGACACAATAGATTTAAATTTTCATAAATGATTAAACTGTTGTCTTCATAGCATGGGTTCACTGGAGGTTAGAAGCTCCATTGTTCTATTTACGGATCCATTAAGTTTATTCCAACATTATTACTCCCAGGAAGTGATCAGAAAACATCTGTGACCCTGAATAAAGAGGGCAGCTTCATCTATGTTATATATATGTCAGAGTGCTCAATACAACAGCAAGGCCATTGAAATACAGCACAGATAATCTACAGCCACACTGTTGAATTTACAGGCATTGGACTGTGGATCAGTGTATTCTGATTTCTTTTGTGCCTTTCATTTTTGTTTAAACAGGACACATGGTGATCTTCAGAAGGAGCAATGGTGGGATGCACTTCCAGCTGTGAAACTGTAGTAAACCATGGATGAAGATTAAACTCCTGAAGATGTACTCCTACCTCTAGACCATGTCCCAGTCTGCTGCACTGAAGATCTAATAGGACAAGCATTCATTGTTTATTTCAGTCGTCTTAGAGAGCTATCTGAGAACCAGATCTTATGCACAAAAATGCTGTTTATTTTATCCTATAATAAACTTTTGGACCATATTTTCTCATCTTTTATGCAGCATTGTACTTGGTGATGTATTAAACAAAGTGACAGTGATTTCTTACATAAGAGAGGATGATTTATTTTAAGAGTGGCTTGAAACGTATACATGGCACATTAATGATTTGATTTTACACTAAAGAAAAAACGTTTTAACTGCATATCTACAAGTAGTTTACAAGTCTAAGAGAACCAAGTAAAAGTATGGCAAGTGTTGAAATCACTCAAAGTAAAACTAAGGTATAAACCAGAATCAAATTTTAAACTGAAAAAATGAAATTATATAGTAAAAAAATTAGAATTTAACATGATAAACTGGAACCTAAAAAGTGAAACGTATGAAAATTTCCACGGAGTAATAAGTGTATTAAAAACAAACATGTATGATGATGGCTGTGAACCCCTGGATGGTGATGAAGATCTTTCAGTCATCTCAGCAGCTGCTCCAGGGTGAGGCTTCTAATTCTAATCTGGTAAAGTAAAATAAACAGCCACATTACAAATTTATATAAGACGGGTCAACTACACAATTTATACAATGTGAAAACTGTGCATTCAAAAGACATTCCCACTCTTCTGCCATTATTTTAGCTCATAAAGGCTTCCCCTCTATGAGATCTTTGTTTATTGGAGCGTAGGCTGTTGCTCTTTCAGGGCCACAGCTGTTTCTCCCTCGGCTCCCGCTACACCTAGCCTTCCAGCTGTGAATGGTCCTGACTTTTAGACACCGCTGGAGTCAAGGCTTTCTTCCTTATCATACTGAAAATAAAAGTGTGTGTTTCTTTGTTCGCTGCTCGCTAGCATTTGTAAACCTATACCGTGTTAGTTAAATGCTAACTAGCCGGCTAGCTGCTAGTATCATCCTTGATTGGCTAGTATAAGCTATCTGAGCTTCGTTTCTGACAAATATTCAAATGGGAAATAGCAGTATGTAAATCCCTGAGTTAACATTTGAATTATATTCAAACATCACAAGCTTTTTTACCTTAGAATAAGTTACGGCCATATTCCTCGCGTCTTCTGTTGACAACTGTCCAGTGCCATGTTGATTAAAACTAGATTGTGCGCGAGCTTGTGGGAGGGGGGCACAGGAGTGTGGGGAGTGAACTGAGAGAGAAACAGGTTGGGAGGGGCTGTGCTGGTTTTCAAATCTCAAACTAGCTGGCTGTGTGCCAAAATGTTACCAACAGCACCTTTGAGACACACCAATGATGTAAAATGTTTTGTTGCTCTGTTTGGCCCGTAAAGATGTGACAGAACATTCATCCAATAACCCACCAAGATTTTTTTTCAAAGGCTCTGCCCTTTTCCAAACACTGTCTATGGGAGGTTTTCCAGATGGATGTGAGAAACAAATCCATCTGGAGAGTCAGGTTAATTGTTTTCTCACTTAACAAGTAAACTGAGTTACATCAGGCTAAGGATCAGATAGTTTCTCTCCTTTTCCTCTTGTCTATGACACATACATGCTCTCTTTTCCTTTCAGTTCCCTCGTCTCTTCCCACAGGTACGAGGAAGGAAAAATTATAATTAACTAGAAAAGCACTTAGAAAGTGCAGTACTCTGCCATTAGCCCTATCTCCCAGTAGTGAAGAATCCTTTAAAAACATTCCTGGATCCAGATGGTGATCCGGATCACTCCCAAAATGTAATTCGCTGATTACTCCCTCCCCGGTGGGGTGGAGACACAGTGAGGCAAAGCATTTGCTTCGCTACATGAGGACTGTCATGGCGGAAGCACCCATGGTCTCACCGGACAACTGAAATGGCAGAGGATGAATATTTATCTATTCCTCCCGGCATTGTGGGTATTCTCGCTACAATCCGCTGACTTTCTCTCTGTTACGCTCTGACTCATCTCCTCGACGTGCGTGCGTCTTTTAAACTCTATAAACTCCAAAACCTTTAATAGAAACACACCAAAAAATGCTGCTGGGATTGAAGTGACTCATGTCCGCCATCTCCTGGTGTAAAGTGGTAACAGCGCAGACCTCCGCCATTAGCCCTATCTCCCAATAGTACAGAATCCTTTAAAAAAATTCCTGATCCAGATGGTGATCCGGATCAGTCCCAAAATCTTATCAGTTCTTCCTTATGCCATTTCTGACATTCCCGGGAAATTTCATGAAAATCTGTCCACGACTTTTTGAGTTATGTTGCTGACAAACAAACTAACAAACCCACCTGACCACATAACCTCCTTGGCGGAGGTAACTATTATCATTTAGGATCCAGGAATGGGAAATTATGTTCTGTGTTGTGCATCAATGGTGTGCTTCTTCTAGCTACTAGTTCACTTTTGAAGAAGCTTATTTAAAGTTACAGACTACTTCAGTGCCTACAATAACCAACAAGCACTGACTGACTTAATCTATATTTCACAAAACCGTTGTAGGTTTTTGATTGTGCTTAGCAACACCTTGAAAGAAGAATTAGTGTTTTTAACACTGATCAACACCCTGAAAGAAGAATTAAAGTGTTTTTAACACTAATCAACACCCTGAAAGAAGAATTAAAGTGTTTTTAAACTCATGTTGTTGTGAATCACATTACAGCCAGCAGTGCATGTTTAACAGCTTGACTTTAGAGAGGACCAGAGCGCTGTCCCAGCCCTGTGCCACAAGAATCTATGCGCATGTATCTATGTGATCTACTGTATGTAGCCATCAATAACAGCAGTTCTGCCATCACGGACGGGTAGAAATGTGCACTTACTCTCAAGCCATTTATAAACATGATCTCTTTAAACAGCACCATGTCATGACGGTAATCAAAGCAATACCGTGGCTGTTTTTTAATATCCCAGGATAGGGTATTACTGTGTTACTGCCCTTTTTTACTCTGATGCTCTTTTCATGCAAGGTTTCTTCTGGATCAAAAGGAGTTGGTGGAGGCACCTTTCTTGCTGCGTACACATACATGTGCTGTGTGCATTCTGGCTCTGCCATTCACAGTCAGCCATTTTTGAAACATAATTAACTTTCTAGGCTATATTTTTTTACTGCCATTAAAATTATTTATAATATAATTAATTATAAGTTTTCCTGTAAATACATATACCATTTCTGAAACCATCTCTGAAAACAGTTTTTAAGATGACACAATTATCATTGCTTCTTTAAATTTTGGTTGTATAATTTTCCCTCAGTGACTGTGACTGTCATTTGTGGTAATAACATATTTTTAAGTTTTTAATCATTATCTTTGTGTTGTTTTTTCAAGAATACATCTATAATACATCAGCATGTCACAGTCTGAAATCATATTCTACCACAGTGCTGCAACCAAGTTGTGAGGGCGCTGGATTAGATATCTAATGGATTTGATATCTGATGGTACTCAAGGTGGCCGAGACAGACGGACAGACTGACAGAGAGCATTTGCATAAGAACAGAAAAGCTGACGGAAAATGGAAAATGGGACAGTTAATGATGAATCCTGTTGTTGCTCTGTAGCCCTCGTGTCTCTCTGTGAAGAAAAGAAAAAAACCCACTGCAGTGGTACAGTCTTTTTAACATTTGCAGGCTGAACACACATTCAGAGATATGCATAGCTAATTTTTTTGACAAAATTATTTGAGAAGAACTTTTAGTGGTATGCTTGCAGTGAAAAAGGAGATGGTTTGGGAGGAAAGAATCTTATACTTCTTCCTCTCTATTAACTTTAACTCCTTCTAGTTAGACGTTACAGGTGACAGTGCCGTGACCAACATGACACATCACTGTACCTCACCAAAAAAGTAAACCGGTTGTTGCAAAATCAATTAACGTATCAAATTCAGGCCTTTGATTCAATTTGCAGGTTAATGTCCTCAGTCCTGTGCTGAATATTGGCACTCAGTGCTTCGGTTATATGTGAGTATAACCTGACAGCCTCTGGACAACTTAATCCCCAATTCCTAGATCAAAATTGTGCCACGCCGTTTACATGAGATTCTATCAGCAGTATGAGTTAGCAGTTGTTTATATCAGATTAAAGAGCACTGTGGCAGCAATGCAGTAGTCATCAAGAACAACTACAGTGGCCCCTAGCGTCAGGCGTCTGTGTTACATCTTAGAGCATTTGAACAGGATTGTGGGCTTGAACTGATAAAAAAAGAAGTTAATTGCAATTTCAACTGACTTGTAATTCTGGTGTTTACTTGTGTTCTGATGTCTACAAAGGGATCCGTCTTTAACCGTTTAACTGGCTGATCACATGCATCCCTTGTTTTAAACATCGCAACGTGTTATCTGGCATATTTCAAGTAGGCCTGGGCGATATGGCCTAAATATCATATCATAGTATTTTTCTTGCCTTTGGCGGTAATGGTATTATATCGTGGTTTTACAAAATTAAAAAGAGATAATGCTTTTAAATCCAAATTAAAGTGTTATTAACCCCCTTCTCCCCTTAAAACAAGCCTTTGATTGCATACTCAATTCATGTCTAAGCATGGGGGCACAGAAAACAATGATTTTTGAAAGTCTCTCTATGTTTACTTCTTTCTAAATGCATTCCAAGTTTTACGTTTCATCTTTCTTACTGAGGTGTGTTCAGCTGCTAATGACTGGGGCACATTTCCTGATAAGGGCAATCACAATAAAAGCGTTTCAGAAAAATAACAGGCGCAGACTTTAATTGTGAAGAGCTTGATAGAAGTAGTGTGTTTAGCATTTATTTAGCTTAGCTTTGACTGTGGAACCGGTGAGTTTGCGCAGCTAGTTTTAAGCAGCTTCTCTGACCTCGTCTAACGTCATAGCCTGGATCTTTGACTCATCATGGACTTAGAAAATAAAGTCATAAGTTAAAACACCCCTTTAAATGGTTGATTGAGGCGTTGTAAGATGACTGACTGCAGCGCTGGGATCAAGAAAAATTAACAGCAGCCAAAGCAGCACTCAGCTTGTGTTTAAGACCCAGGCAGACTGACAGAGATGCAACAACTTTGTTGCAGTTTAGCCATCAAACTTTGAGAGGAAAGAACACACGTATTGTCTGTTAACTGTGCTTAGTTACAACAGCAAGAGTGGATGATGTTCGTTTGTTTATCTGGCTACATGCAATACTAGAGCTGAACGTGCTACTGACTGGACTCAGACTGAGCTGTCCATCACAAATCACTAGTTTGCCAGCTGTGGGAGCCGATATGCCTTCTGAGAGCATCACAGTACTACGAAGGCATTTAAACAGTGGTGCAAAAATCCATTCTATCACAGAAATTTCACCCGTGATGGTACTGATACCGGTTTACCACCCACCACTTATTCCAAGTTTAAAAAAAAAAGTTGAAAATAACATCTGGAGCCTGGCTAGCCAGCCTCAAACCGCTTATAGATTGGCTAGGTTACATGTCATCAGGCAGATCTATTATGCATAACTTCAAGCTGAAATGCCCACTCCCACAAATCAACATCATTTGAGGAGATCAAGACATGGTTTATTTGTGCTGCAAGTAATTATAGCCATTTTTTTTAGAACAAGACAATATTTCTCTTTTAAAAGAATAGCCAAACACACTTAAAGCTTTTCTTCTTTTTTCTTGACCAGTTTTGGCAGAAGTTTGATTTACCTACTGGAGTCAACAAATGGAATGTGTCAACCTGGCGTGTCATCTGAGCTGAGAAGAGTTTAATCTCAGAGATCACACAGGTAGGGCGCTGATCAAAAGCATAAATGACGGCATCCCTGCTTACTTGCCCATTAAACTGTCAATCTTTTATCTGCTGCATTCACACACTGGCTCATTCTCACTTCTTCTGGATATTTTACCACAAGGCTAGCAGGAATACGTTCAAGAGAAGTCTGTTTGAAAAAAAAAAAAAAAAAAATTTATGCATACAGTTCACCCCCAAAATTTTGGGAAACTTTGAAGTTTCTCCAATAGAGCTCAAATCTCTTACAAAGGACTTTGGATTGGTGTTGTTTTGGTGCCCCCTTGGACTAAGGGATATCTCTTGCCTGATCTTACACTTGTGAAAATAGTTTGTTTTAATAGAAAAAAAAATCAAACTGATTTATTGTCAAAAGTGTCACTTGTTGAGAAATTATGGTGAACAAGATGTTAAAAAAATGGCTCTTTTGGTTGTGGGCTGAGTCACTTTGTCTCACACCTACCTGCGGTGTTAGACAGCAGAGTCAGACTTGTTGTTGATGTCTACATTTTCATTCATAGTTCATAAAGTGGTAGCACTTTTTATGACTTAGAGGTATAACAGTAACTAAGGATCAGAATCATTAGCAAGAAGGAAAAAATGGCATTGAAATATCTCCTCAGTTATGGTTATTCTTTCTTATTTAGTATGAAATTTGATTGGAAATAAGTTCATTTACACAGTAATTGTACTTTTAAGATTTTTTTTAATCAATATATGTTCAGTATACCTGTCACTGGTATTTAGTACTGTTTAAAAGGAATGGCTGATTACTTTAAAAAAGTTCTTCTTCACCAGTGTAAAACCAGTTTAGTGGCTTATAAAGATAAATGAAAATAATTGAATGCCATATATTGGTTATTAAATACCATCATGTCAGCCTTTTTCATATGCATTTCATTCCAAAAATGCACAAATAATGATTGATGGACAGTCTCTGTGATTGATCATCAGACTAACTAATTGATTGACTCATAATGAGCCTATAATGTGTTTCTCCACTTAGAGCATCAAAGGACACACATCATCCATAATGCATGGTCTTTATGAAAGGCAGCAGGGATCATTTTCCTACTGGGCCAACTGATGGATTTACTGATTGATTGATTCCCTGACTGACTAATTGATTGGTTTTGTAATAAGTGGAAAACACATTTTTCACCATTAAAGCCTAACCAGGGGGGATTCCCCTTAGCTGGCAGCCGTGATGTAATACGAAAGGTTGTAATGACCTCAGCATAATCACCACCATTATGAAACAGGCGCTCAGCTCTCAAAACCACTTCATCATCAGAGTGTTGCCTACTCATGCCTACAGCCATCGCTCACTAACTCCTCATGCTCAAAGTCAGCCAAACAGATATCTGCTGCCAGATCTGCAGCCAAATCACAGTAGAAATATACCAGGCAGCCAAAAAAGCTTTGTTTGGATGAAAAACAGAGTGTGTGTTGGTGTGTGTGAGAGGTAGGAGACTCAGTTGCTGCCAAACTGGCCGCCCTGGCTATATTCACTTTCACCAGGGGGCAGTAAAGAAGGCAGGAGGCCACATTGCTATTTTTCCAGGCTAATTATTGGAGCATGTTGCCAGGTCTTTTTTTGCCCCCTCTTGTACCCGCTCTCCTGCTGACTCTTAACCCTGACCCTACAGCAGGAGATCCCTCTCCTGGCAAGAAGGAGGTAGAAAGTGAGATAGAGGAAAAAAATGGGGGAAGTCAGTGGTGCGAGCTGAACAAGAGAAATGGGGGAGTCATGGTCAAGGGCTGATTAATGAGCCTCTAATTTAATCAGCAATTCCCATCTCACCAGGGCCTCTCCACGTGGCTCTGTAGCAGCTTATTATTTTTAACAAGTCTGTGATCTCCCCTTTTTCCTTTGCTCTTTTTCTCTCGCTTTCTGTCGTCTCCGGTTCTTCCTTTATACCGAGCTCTTATCTGTGTCACAGTCAGGGATGTGAATAGTGTGGCGATGATTAATGGAGATTTAAGACCTATGAAGGATGTCTAATCTTTGTCTCTGTCTCTCTCTCTCTCTCTCTCTCTCTCTCTCACTCCTTAAACAAAACTGACTGCTGCAGGCTGAGTTTCAGACTGGGTTGCTGCTGTTATGCAGCCAATTACAGTGATGAATGCTCAAAGATGGCCTATGACACCTATTTTATTTTGTAAGATCAGATGTGAGATGAGCTCCAGAACATGTGTATGGGATTGCCTGTGTGTTTATGTGTTTTTGTTGTTCTATGTTTGTTCCTACTGACTTTACAAAGAGCAACATATCAGCCATTTTTTATCTTGTCAAAAGTAAGAATGAGCATTGCTTGCTTTGCATGAACATGTCTTCTATTTATTCCATCAGAATAAGAGTTTTAGAGCAGTAATGTGTTGTCAGTGACCTTGTCATTTAATGCAGTCACATGAGTGTTGTTTTATTTTTCTTCCTCTTCTTTGTACTGGTAAAATGATTTAGAAGTTGGATCGATGTACTGTAGGGAAAAGAAATAGTACAACTCTGTGTTTATTTTTGTTATCGACTATAACGTTGTATCTATGAAATGTTGACTATCGTAGTGCTCTCATATACACACGATATTTGGATCATTAAGTGTAGTTTTAGGCTTTCACATTCACTTTTCCTTTAAAATTAGTTGATTGAAAAATTAAATATAACCATTTTTTCTTATACAGATAGACTTTGCTGGACTTAACTGTTAAGGATCAATAATTTAAAGTCTCACTGGAGACCTAAAATAGATCTTAGTTGTAAAAAATCTCAGGAAACCAATTTTTTTCTTGACAGGATAAAAACAACAGCAGTGTTGGACATTCAAAAAACATATGTCCTCCCACCTTGTGTCTCATAAGTTATATCTCATGAGACACCCTAAAATTCAAGCAGGTAAGGGGAGGAACATGTGGCTAAAGTGGAAAGTGGAATGAATGAGGGCTAATGTAACACCACACTCTAACAAGCTAACAACAGCTTTGCCAAGCAGTGAGTGACAAAGATATGTAAGGTGTTATAATAGCAATAACCGTTTAGAGCACAAGTTCACTTTTTTTAAGATGTAAAAAACTGTCTGAAATCTGTTGCTTTTCTGGCATAAGATGTTTTCTAGAAGTAGTAAAAACTAAAATGAGTAAACACGTGAGTCCCAAGACATTGAAGGGGGGTTGCATGATAAAAAACTAAGAAAAATTTAATAGGATTTAAAAATCCTAATCTTATTATTTATTTTTTAATAACTTTTTGAACTTAAAATAAGTTCAATTTAAATAAAAAAATGTCATCAAGTGATGTTTGTAATTAATTTGTAGATAAAAGTTACAAAAGCTACCCCTAATGCAAGTTTCGTACATGTTGCTTTGTGCAACACTGTTAACTTTATCCCTATCAAGGAAAGGTGGGGGTCCCCGAACTCTGACACCATTATTTTCGGGGTCATGGGCTTAAAAGTTTGGAAACCCCTGCACCAGGGGTGGGTGATATATCGAGTATACTTGATGTATCATGGCTTTTGCCTCGCACGATTTGTAAAATGACAATATCGCAAACATCGAGTATAAATTATGTTGAAGTTTTGAGCCATCAGTGTGCATTTCTCACTGGAGTTTCGCTTCTCCCATTGTCCCTGAACGCATCTCTCACAGCAGAGAGCTCACTCCCCCACCTATCCAGAAAACTCTCCTCCGCACATGCATGTTTTTGTATCATCGGAGGAGAGAGCAAGGGAGAGGGAGGGAGGTAAACAATATGGGTGAACAGAGCAGCGTGGCGAGTTAGCGGTGAATTAGCTGCGTTCAGAGACGGACAACGAGAAACAGCGCTGGGTCTGTCAGTGGCAGTGGTTTAGCTTTAACAAGGAAGAGGTCTAACTCACACCGTAATTGTTAAACTATGCTGCAAGATGACTCAGAGATAACAACGGCAGTAACACTACAGTCACTAAAGACATGACCCCAATGTTGTTGAAAAGCCAGGATTTAACCCAGAATACACACTGCCTGGCCAAAAAAAAGTCGCCACCAATAAAAGGTCACACACTCTAATATTTCATTGGACCGCCTTTAGCCTTGATTACAGCACGCATTCGCTGTGGCATTGTTTTGATAAGCTTCTGCAATGTCACAAGATTTTTTTCCATCCAGTGTTGCATTAATTTTTCACCAAGATCTTGTATTGATGATGGGAGAGTCTGACCACTGCGCAAAGCCTTCTCCAGCACATCCCAAAGATTCTCAATGGGGTTAAGGTCTGGACTCTGTGGTGGCCAATCCATGAGTGAAAATGATGTCTCATGCTCCCTGAACCACTCTTTCACAATTTGAGCCCGATGAATCCTGGCATTGTCATCTTGGAATACGCCCGTGCCATTAGGGAAGAAAAAATCCATTGATGGAATAACCTGGTCATTCAGTATATTCAGGTAGTCAGCTGACCTCATTCTTTGGGCACATAATGTTGCTGAACCTAGACCTGAGCAACTGCAGCAACCCCAGATCATAGCACTGCCCCCACAGGCTTGTACAGTAGGCACTAGGCATGATGGGTGCATCACTTCACCTGCCTCTCTGCTTACCCTGATGCGCCCTTCACTCTGGAACAGGGTAAATCTGGACTCATCAGACCACATGACCTTCTTCCATTCCTCCAGAGTCCAATCTTTATGCTCCCTAGCAAACTGAAGCCTTTTTTCCAGTTAGCCTTACTGATTAGTGGTTTTCTTTAGGCTACACAGCTGCTCAGTCCCAATTCCTTGAGTTCCCTTTGCATTGTGCGTGTGGAAATGCTCCTACTTTCACTATTAAACATACCCCTGAGTTCTACTGTTGTTTTTCTTCGATTTGATTTAACGTTTAAGTGATCGCGGATCACGATCATTCAGGATTGTTTTCCGACCAAATTCCTTCCTGGAAGACGATGGTTCCCCACTATCCTTCCAGTTTTTGATAATGCGTTAGACAGTTCTTAACCCAATTTTAGTAGTTTCTGCAATCTCCTTAGATGTTTTCTCTGCTTGATGCATGCCAATGATTTGACCCTTCTTAAACAGACTAACATTTTTTCCACGACCACAGGATGTGTCTTTTGACATGGTTGTTTAAGAAATGAGAAGTTACGTATTGCATTAGCTGGGGTTAAATAACTTGTTACCAGCTGAAAGATAATCGCCCATGCAGTAATTATCCAATAGGAGGCTCGTACCGATTTGCTTGGTTAAATCCAGGTGGCAACTTTTTTTTTTTTTTGGCCAGGCAGTGCATGATTTGCCTTGGCACAAACATTTTGCTGGAAACTCCCTGCCAAAGTCAAACATGTCAGAGAGCAAATGGCCCAGCAGCAGACAAATGTGATCCACTTCTCCACAACTACGGAGCCTTATCTCAGCCTAACAGTTCAAACACCGACAACAAGGAGTTCAAATGTTCCTGCCTCCAGACAAGTTTTTCCCCCATGATCACACAGGAGAGCTACTTAAATAAGGTCTAAAGACGCTCTCATGTCAGGAACGTGTCAGAAACTGGTCCAGCACAGATAATGGACTAATACAGTATAATCACAGCTGTAGGCCTGAATGGTGGACTAGACTATTGGAGTTTTGGCCATCAGCTTCATGCAGAATTGGTGAGTTTTGTGTAGGTTTGCTTCACCGATACTGAAGAAAATAATCACTTTATAATCAGCAATAGTAAACATAACACAGAAAACATTTCAGGACTGTCCATATACTGTAAAAGACCAAATATTTCATGATTTATGTATGTTTGATTTACTAGTATAAGATTGAATGAAGTCCTTTTCGAAATAAAACAATGTGTTAAATTTGACTTTATATTGATTTTTACCCTTTCTGCATACAATTTTATTAAAAATCCAACCGAACGGTCTATATTAATCACCAAACTTGTGCCATTTAGGGCTGAATTAAACATTATACAGCCACTTGGAAGACATTTCAAAGTATGGCAATATATTTACCGTGTATTGGTATACAGCAAAAATATACCGGGATATAAATTTAAGGCCATATCGCCCAGCTCTACCCTTTACTAAGGGGCCGTCCACAGGGAGATGAGTTTAGGAGTATCGGCAAAAGTATTTTATCGTATCAGTGTGTCATCAACATGGAACCAGAATTTTGAGAGCCTGAAAACAGTACTTTTTGAAAGTCTTTGGAGACCCTTTTAGCAATTGCATTTGTGAGCTTAGCTGTTGTTGTTTTGTTGACAAATCCAGGTCTGCTGCACTCTGCCAGTGTATCTTGACAACCACAGCTCGAACCCACGTTAATGTTAGCATCTTAGGGAGCTTTCACATTAGGCCCAGTCCCCCCCCCCGCTAGCGTGCTTTCACATTAGTAACATCAAACTGTGCCTGGGCTCACTTGCGTATTTACTTGGTGTGAAACAGCAGGTGGCGGTATGCACGTAGCTGGTTTACAACCCCGCCAAGGAGGAGAGAGAAGAAGAAGCTACCATGGCAACCACTGGAGTCATGACCTGAGCGAAGACTGTTTTTGTTTTGACCCGGCAAAAAGTCCATCCTGCAGCCATGGATGATTAAAATCACTTTTTAAGACGCCAGCAACTTCACTCTTCGTATCTGCACATCTCCGTGCAGCTTAGAGGATTAAATGGGCTTGCGCTGCGCAGATACAGCGGTTTTTGAGCTGACAGGAGACTTTTATTGCCTTTGCACCTCCTCTCACTGACTCCAACTTGTGTTCATCTGTAAGGTGGGTCACAACAAACCAATTATTGACTGGATTCTGATGATTTCCGCCCTTTATTGAGGAAAAATGTGAACAAACTGCCGCACTGTGGAAAGATGTTTAGTTTTTACGCTGATGTCATAAAGCTGATAAGGTGCTCTGTCGCATTCGCGGTTGCATTCACATCCCATCCAAACCGTGCCAGAGTCCAACTGAATCGCACCAGAGACCACCTCCCCAAGTTGGCCCAGGTTTGTTTGCATTCACACTAACAAAAAGAACCGGACTTTGGGCTCAAGCGTACTCGGATCCGGGGCCCGGCCCTTAGTGTGAAAGCACCCTTAGACACAACCTTGGTTTTATCTAAACTTCAATTCAGCAGCTTTTTCACATACCTGGGTCTGTCTCCTCTCTCATCACTTTCTATGGACTAAGGGAAGAAGTTGTAGTCGAACTTGTTCATATGATTATAATGCGTTATTTTTTTCATGCCTTCAGGCTTCCAGATTAGTCATGAGTGTTAATGCGTTAACGTTAACAGCCCCAATTTTTATTAATTGATATTAGTTATAACATAGTCATGTAAGTACAACAATAATGGCATTATTGATGGTAGTATTGACAGTTAAGATGCAGACCTAGGCTCCATTTTTTCAAGCGTGACTCCCCTGATACTACTATGTGACTATGATGCATTCTGATTTTGCACATGACAGTAATAGGGTCATGAAGTGACATTGCATATTGTAACAAACATGATAAAGCCCATCTGAAAAAGGAACATTGCACATGATAGTCAATCATTTGAAACACTGAAAAGCAGAAAATCTTTCTCCAGTTTTACTCAGACAGCAAACACAGTCAGTGTCTATGGGGGATGAGAAAAAACCTCAGTCAGCTCCTCTTCCCTTAAACAAATAGTCTCCCTCCATGCTGTATATTTCTTTTCCTCGCATTTGTCTGGATGAAACAGCACACGCAGCACCTTTTTCACATGCAGAAGCGATTCATATATTTCTCGATAATTAGAAATGATGGCAGGTTAAAAAAAGAGAGGGAATAAGAAGTGATGGAATAAGAAAGGCTTTGTAGTGAGTCAGAATGGAGATGAGAGAAGCTCTTTAATTCTTCCTCTGATTACTAAGTGCCTACGTCCATTATCTTTACACAGTGAATAGCAGAACACCATAAAGGTAAAATGTGACTCATCCATCCCCACCAGTTATCACTCTCAATGGCTTATGGGAGCTGCTGCCCCCCTTACTCACATCCAACCCCCCTTCATCCATCCTCACACAGACTGACACAGCACCTACTTAACATAGCTCTTCAAAAAGTGAAGAATGTGTACAGTAGTTGTTTGTAAATATGCATATGTTTTCTAGAGATTGTTTTGTGTATGTATGAGTCTTTGTGCATGTATGAAAATACTTCTTTGCCAGATTATATGTCAGATCATTTCATGTTTCTTCTCTGAATCTGAGACAAGGGGAGGAGTGTAGGTCTCCTCTCCTCTCCTCTGCCATGCTGCTCTGAGAGGTATTGCCTCCCTTATTGCTGTTGAAAAGCCCCATCAGTGCCAAGCGCTCTGATTTATGTCCCTGAACCCCTCCACCTCAAGCTCCTTTCCATTAGGCTTTACAATATTCCCCCCATTGTTCAGCTCCCGGCGTTATCGGCCCTGCCCAGGCCTGTCAGCAAGACCTGCCCCACACACAATCGCACCCAGAGCAGCAGGAGAAGAGAAAAGAGGGGAGGGGCAGTGGGAACAGAGATCGGGGAGGTGGGGTACTACAGATAGGAGGACAAGGAGGGAGAGCTAGAGTGCTGGGATGAAGAGGGAGATAGAGAAAGTGGCAGGGCTGGGGGCGTGGAAGGAAAGATAGAGGTGATGGGATGGAAAGAGGGAAGCATGTTGAAGGAAGTATAGAAATGGGAGATGTCCATCTGTAGCTTGGCTTTATTGTTCCTGAAAGCATTGGGGGGGGTAAGTTAAGCAAAATGCGAGGGGGTTGACAGTAACGATGAGAGGTGGAGATGCCATTTGGTTGCATTACTTTGTGACTGTATGCCCATTAAGATATAGATTTTACTGCCTCAAAGAGAGCTAGGGTTGCTGTGTGCTCAGTGCATTGGAGGTGCGATAAGGTGATGGCAATGTTTCTATAGCAAGTGAGGCTTTTGATACAGACCCCACTCTGTCAATTTACGCCAGCTTTATTGCCGTGAAGAAAGGTTGGATGAAGCACGAGTGCACCGGTGCATTTCACTAAGTGTAGGTGCCTTTCAGATTGAGGTTTACAATATAGTGCAGGCAGATACATAGTAGTCGTTAAGTGCGGTACAATGAATGCTTGAAAGGCAACCTGGAGAAAAGGTCGAGAGGGCTGCATGAGCAGAATGTGAATGAGGAAGGACTATTTAAAGGGATTCAGGATCGATGCTTGTCTTGATGATGTGCGAGCAACAACACAGCACCCAGAGGTTGTTTGTGAGGGTGAAGCGTTGAAAGTTTAAGCAGCCTAACAAGAAACATTCTGGCTATTTTAGCTCACAAACACCATAAGGCAACTTTTCCTTGGCAGTACTGAACATAGTATTTCTTTATACTGCTCAATAATGCAAAGGCAATTCAGATCAATGTCACTATAAATCCAAAGTACATTTTTTTCCCTCCGCCCTTTGTAAATGAATGCCACCTTGACTTACATCCTCATTCTAATTGACAATTCAGAAGACAATTGCTCACAAATGGCAAAATTTTCCTATTTGTCTCAGTCCTGCATATGCCTACCCAGACAATGACATGGTAAATTTAAAATGAATTGCAAATTGCCCTCATTTGAAATGCAGGGGCCTCTCCTTCCTTTGAAGAGCTGGCTCTCTCCTGTAAAGAGATCTCTCTGACATACACCTTTAAGAGGAGGAAGATGAGAAACGGTGGATTAAACGAAGAAGAAGAAGAAGGAGGAGAAGAGGAAGAGGAGAGGGGTGGGGAGGTTGGCTGATAAGCTTGCTTGCTTTCAACTCTGTGGAGGATAACGGAGAAGAAGTTTTAATATCTCTAAATCAGCAGCTCGATATTGAAAGTGTCATCTAATTGAAAATGATTTAGGACACCGGGCCCGCCTGGCAATCATATATAAATTCACTCCTGACACCAGCTCCAAAGTCTCTCTATTTCTACTTTATGAGTCATTTGCATGGTGGGGGCCTTGGAGAGTATAAACCATGCAAATGATATGGAGCGCTGCACAAGGTGATGTATCCCCTCCCCGCTCTCTCCCTCTCCTCCTCCATCTCTCCATCTCTCGCTTGCTCTCCCTCTTAGCCTCAGGAGAAATGCTTTCTGCTTTGCTGCTGCCTTTGTCCAGAAAGTCATTTATTTCTCTTGTTGTTCACTCGCTTTGCTATTTTATAGCCTGCCGCATAGGTTAGGGGAAAGAGCCAGCTGCCAGCCCATTCAGCAGAATAACTGTCATCCCCCATTTGTGAGCCCATGTTGTACGTGGAAGTCATTTCCCTATTTTGTGAAAAGACAGATAGAGATACCCACAATAGGAATGCGGGTGTGTATCCCTTTAGTACATTACAATAAATATACCTGTGCTATAATGGAACAATGAAAACCTTGCAGTGCATCCTTACCTCCAGACTGTAATATGTGGTAAAAGCGGTTCTGTCTGGGACTCCAGGCTGAGTTTGGTTTTTATCTTTTGCATAAGCTTGTGTCCGCTCTGCAAACCTGCCATTAACATACACTCACATTTGGCAGGTACAATAAACATGAAGTGCAACACAGAATCTGAAACTGTGAAAACATGCATAAAAAGCAACAAAAAGTAGACTTTGAAGCTAAAACCAGAAAAGGAAAAAGCTGTTACGCCCCTTCATATACAGTAATTGAGGAGAAAATCGTTTTCAAAAACATATAACAGCTTGTTGTAATTTTTGATGGAACCAAACCTAACTGTTAGAGGAAACCATGCTGTCACTAAATGGGCTTATTTTTTCAGCCCAAAAGCCACTGACTTTGACCAGTAATTACCATGAAGACATATGAGGGCCACTCTAAAATATTAAAAAGGATCTGTTAGTTTTGGGGTGTGGGGGGGATGTATACTGTATGTCAGCGTTTTCACCAGAGTATTTTGTCCCCAGTCAAAATGACCAGCAGTCCTCAAGAGTTCCAGCCATTTAGAACAACTACCAGACATTTGCTTTAACATTATTTTGCTGCATTAACAGCAGCAAAACGCATAAATCTCTCTCTTACTTTTTTTTGTATAAGTGGTTTAAAGTATCAAAATGAAAGCTGCGCGCTTTTCCTTACACACGCAGTTACACAATACACGCCCACGTTAAACTCATCAACAACAACAGTTAGCTTCACATCAGCACCGTTAGCCTGTTAGCACATTGGCCACTATCATAACTTTGCAGCTTACAACAGCCAAATACCATCCTCCAGCAACAACAACAATGCATCCAAACTCATAACAAAAGTGCTCTTTTAACTGGACACTGCATTAGAACTCTACATTTCAAATGAAAAATGAGTTTTACCATCAGTTGCTAATATCAGTCCTCATGATGATATAACTGTAACCTCTCTGAAGAGAGACAGAGCCTTTGTTATAAGCTCCAAGCAGTCTATGCCGTTCTGCACAATGTAATTCTGTGTTGACTACAATCCAACTTTGTCTGAGGATTGGTCATAGGTAGTTTATCGAAGTCCACTACAACTCTGCTCGGCGTAGGACTCCTCTCTCTGCTGCTGCATTGGTGTTCAAATGAACTGCTTATACGAACTGAAGTGATAATAGAAAAATAAAATCAATTGTTTGGACAGCTGTTTGTCCAGTGAGGTCAGCAGAGGTGATGGTCATGGAGCAGGACTTAGCCACAGCTGCACTTTTGTCAGAACTGGACATTTCTTTATTAAAACAAGTAGGGCCGCAGTAATAGATTCTTTTTGTAATCGAGAACTCTATAGATTCTTCTGGCGATTAATCGAGTACTCTAATAAGAAATGTTGCTTTTTTTTTAATCAGTCACTTTTGCTTTTTCAAGAGAAGTGTTACTAGACCCTTAAATGAACTACTTCTTTATTAAAAATTGGTATTAACAGATTCTCCAAAGAAAATATATTTTATAAAATGCAATGAAGTTCTAATGACAATTTGCATTTCTTAAAGTTACAAGGAAAGGAAGTTGGATAACTACATTAGATTATGCCATATTTGGGGTTTTAGGGATCCTCTCCCAGAAATTTTGGGTGCCAACACTTTATTTCTTCTGTAGTAGTTTTTTTTATTTTCCAATTTGTCATTAAAGTTAAGGGACACAATCATTTTAACATCCTCTACTTTATGCATAATTGTAATATTTCACATTCTAGCAGAATAAAGCTCCATCATTCACACAGTGGTCTGATGATGTCTGAAAGGTGAACCTTTAGATTACAGGAATATGGTCTATTTATCAAAGGTTGTTCACTTTTAATTTTTGCACATTTTTGTTTGTGAGTTCATCCACCATAATAATCTGACCTTTAAGACCATCCAATGCCAGTGCCACTTTAGCCATAAAACCGCGACCAGTGGCTGCATAAAAACGCAGGATGAGTGCCTGTAAACATCACTGCATCAGCTTCTCTTCCCTCATGATTTTCATGCCTCAAATCATGCATGTTACGTTACAGTAACAGCGAAAACAAGTGCATTGTGCCATACAAATAGCTGTCCGTGTGAAACACAGCACGCGCACAGCGCGATGTCCAGGCTACAGCATGGGTGCATATGGATACATGACTGATTTAAGCAAAGCCTCGAGGCAGATAATTTACCTCGAAGAATTTTTTGATTTGAATCACCCGAATAATTCGAGGAATCGTTTCAGCCCTAAAAACAAGTGCAGAGAGCAACACTGAAAGCTTTCTGTGACAGAAAAGGTGTTTTCGCTCCTCTGCCAACCTGCGTCGGCATGAGTATTTAATAGTTATGAGGAAAGGGTTAGTTGTTGCAAGTGGTTGTATACAAGGCCTGCTAGTGGAGTGATTAGCTTGGACTAAGACGGTGGTGGTTTTGTCTGCACTCGACAATGTGTCTTTATTCAAACAAGACCAGAGAGCAACACTGAAAGCTTTCCTTGACAGAAAAGATGTTTTCGCTCTACTCTCAGTCTGTTTTGTCATGTGTCTGCAATCATTATGGTGGGCTTCTCTGGTATATCCAGTGCCTGCTGCCGTGGTAGCTGTTAGTCCTGCCCTTCTCAAACATTTTCTATGGAAGCTTTGGTAGATTAGTGTCAAATATATTCATGCAATGGATATGAGGCAATATGGCATTTCAGGTTTGCTGTTTCCTGCCCACGGGGCTTTATGTTTTCAAATTTTGGGATCCTTCAATTCTCAACCCACAGACATTAGGGACAGCACAATCACACAGTTCAGTCAGGCATTTCAATAGGCATAGGATAGTTGCAGTCAGCCATGTACTAGGTTTTAACCCAGTCTAGTTTTAGTTTAAAAATTTGTAAATTTACTTGAATCTTTTTTTGTTTTAAAGTCATGTATATTTTACTTTCACTCCATGAAAATTGCAGGTGTAAATTTATGAGAAACAAAACTAAAAACACTGGTTGGATCAGAGTTGTCTTCTAAGTGCTGTCAGCATGCTGGTTTATTCTGAATTGGTTGGTTGAAATCTCGAGATCCAGAGAGTCTGTTGGGGGCAACCAAGTGATGATGTGCTGTTCACATGTGAGTCTGCGCTGTGGTATTAGCCACAGTATTAGCCACAGTAGCTAGTTCCTGGTTGAGTGCCAGTTTCCTTTCCTCCATCGTTTGTCATTATTTAATCCACATTTAAAAAGCCAAACTGTCACCAAAGGAAGAGCCGTCTGGGAGCTAAACAACCAGCTCTACTGAGCTGAGCCAAATGATCTGGATCTCTAAAAAGAGATGGATTTCCTGTCACAACACGCAAAGCTGGAATTGGTGAGATAGACCTCAGCTGAGGAAACACGGGTAAGGTCAAAGTTTAATGTGCAACATGGAAAAACTAAACTGGACTGCTTTTTGGAAATGGACCGTACACAAGCAGTTCGTCCTGGCTTTAGATGGTCCTGCCTGGTGCTGTTTCTCTGTGACTTTTTAAAAAAGCTTTGTTGCCAGACTATTTCACGATTTTGGGACAAAAAAGTGGCATAAGAATGAGGAAATATTTATATTTTCACACTTTGAATGCTTGGCATATTTGTAAAAAGCTCAAAACATGGCATTTTTGCTAACTTTTCTCTGTTTAGAAAGCACTTTCTCCCCCTGGGATATTCTCCACTGCTGCATGACTTCATCTGCAAAGAACCTAGAGCCTGGGTTTACAAAAATGTCTCTCTGGAGTCCTGATGCTAGTGATAATGCAATTATTCTGAGCTAAAATCACAAGCATTGCCTCATTGCTCTGTCCAGCCAAAAAGTGTTATTTGATAAAGCTCTGAACTGCAATACTTGTGCAAGGCAAACTGATTCATCTAGTATGATTTTCCTCCATGCAGTGGGATATTCTCAACTTCAAATCTCAATTTTTTTAAGTTTTGGTTCTTGAAAATGTAAGACTTTCTTAACTCTGACACTTTGATTTTTTTCCCTAGTAAATTAACAACTTCACAAACTCCTTAGTTTGATATTCCGCTAATTTTACAGATCTTCATTATTTTTTTAAATGTTAATAGAGTGGCCCTAATCACCATCATATGTTACATACGGTAGAGTTGTTAAGAAACTGAAATAGCATCTCCGAACTTGAGAAACAGTCTTATTTACTTGACATGTTCAGTAATTTTCTTCCATTTAATTTACCATGATTGGAATGCTGACTTTGATTGTGTGTTAATTGCAATTTCCATCAGCATGAAGCTAATGAATGGAGATGCACTTCCTGGTGCATCTGTGAGAAACTTCTTCCCTTCCTAACAATAATGACACCATCATTTCTGGAGCAGAGGGGCTCAAACTGAAAAGTAAGGCTGTCTCTTTGTTGTGAGATTATTTTATTTAAATTTATTTAACCAGGAAAAACCTCAGTGAGATTAAGAATCTCATTTACAAGAGTGTCCTGGCCAAGACAGGCAGTAGCACAGTTGACAAAGACATAGACATAATAAACCAAGCAATTAAAATCACAGTAAAAACCAAATCCCGAGTCACAGAGCAGAAAGTCATTAGTAGAAACATCTACAGCCTGATACATCCTCCTCCAATGCCTTCAATCTACCTTTAAAAAGATTTAAAGAGACCATCTCCTCAAGAAATAAGGTCTCCTGTAGAAGATTCCAGGCTGCAGGAGCAGCATACTTGAAACTCCTTTTACCCAATTCAAGACAGACTTTTGGCATAGAGAGCAAAAGCAAATTTTGTGTCTGAGTCACAGAGCGAAGACTGTAGCTTCCAGAACTTTTCACATAAACGAGATCATACAAGTAGCCTGGAAGTAGATTTAGTAAAGCCTTATAAAGAAGGACATGCCAATGGTTTGGCCAATGTGTGGTCAAAGAAGGTCTACCAACTCTATCATACAGAGTACAATGATGAATCAAGGACATAAGGTTGGTTATAAACCTCAGCGCCCCATGGTACACGGTATCTAAAGATTTAAGGCATTGAGGTGATGCATGCGTGTACAGCATATCACCATAATCCATCAGTGGCAGAAAAGTGGCTTCAAGTCTTTTCTTTGCAGCAAAAGAAAAACAAGACTTATTTCTGAAATAAAAACCCAGTTGCAGCTGTAACTTCTTAACAAGTTGATCAATATGAAGCCTAAAAGACAGCGATTCATCAATGAAGAAACCAAGATATTTATAAGAAGATACAGATTCAATGACATCACCCTGAGACGAAGTGACAGATGGAAGGTTCAGCTCTTTTTTCTTTGAGTTTGAAAACATCATGAGTTTGATTTTGTCAGGATTTAGAACCAATTTTAACTGACAAAGAGTTTCCTATACAATATCAAAAGCTTCTTGTAAGTGGCAGAGAACCTAATGCTGTGTAGGAGCAGAGCAATAACTTACATCATCTGCATATAAATGAAAATTTGCATTGGGAACACTATGCCTGATACTGTTAATATACAGTGTAAATAACAGTGGTCCCAAGACTGAGCCCTGAGGAACTCCATTTTTAACATCAAGGTATTTAGAAGTAATTACCTTAGCCTGCACACACTGAGTTCTGTTAGATAAAAAATTGTCAAACCAACAGACAGACTGATCTGACAGACCAATACAGCACAGCCTGTCTTTTGAAATGACACGGTCAACAGCATCGAAGGCTTTCGAACAGTCAACTAAAAGAGCAGCACAGTTTTCCTTATTGTCCAAGGACTCAATAAAACCGCTCACTACCTTTAAAGCAGCCATGGTAGTGCTTTGCCTAAAACCTGATTCATAGTCAGATGAAATACAATTTGATGATAAAAACTCTTTTAATTGGTCACTCACAAGAGAGTCAAGAATTTTGGACAAGACAGAAAGCTTAGAAATTGGCCTATAGTTGTTAAGAACTGTAGGGTCTCCCTCCTTTAACAGAGGGAGAACAAAGGCAGACCAGTGGAATTTTATTTGCGACCAAAGACAAGTTAAGAAGACATGTTAAGGGTTTTGCAATAAAACCTACAGACAATTTAACAAAATGAGGTCCTAGATTATCCGGGCCAGCTGGTCTTTTAGTGTTCAAGAGTCTGAGGGCCTTGTGCACCTCAGCAACAGTAACTGGTCTAAAGCTGAAAAGCTGAGGAATAGTAGTCTGGTTGACAGAACAACCAGTGAATTCTGTTTGCACACATTTTAATGTGTCAAACAAGGACCCAGATGTAATGACATGCTTATTTAATAAATCAAGAATTTCAGCTTTATCAGTTACACTTTGATTTTCTTTAACAACGGAAACAGGAAGCTCACAACCCTTTTTATTTCCTGACAAGGATTTAATTGTCTTCCAGAACAGCCTTGGATTATTAAGGTTAGCTCAACTTTAGCATTTTTATTGCAACTGTGCAGGCATTGTGCAATTTTCTGTAAAGCCTCCAGTTTCTGTCCAGGCCAGAACTCCTGGCTTTAGCCCAAGCTACATTATGCTCATGGAGCAACCTGGACAAATTGGGCGTAAACCAAGGTGTGCAATGTCCCTTTACCCTGTTTTTTTTTTAATGGTGTGTGTATCAATCAAAGAAATAAAACCATCATAAAAATATTTCTAAGCACACTCAACATCGTCAATAAGACTGATTTTATCCCAATCAAAAGCACTGAGGTAATGAAAAAAGGCCTGTTCCACAAGACGTTTCATATTTCTTTTTTTCATGATACGTGGCTTGGTTTTCGGGATTTTTACATTTCTCACAGTGGCAATGGCACAGTGATCACTGATATCATTGGCAAAAATAGACAGGAGAAAATGTATGTGGTACATTAGTTAAAATCAGATCAATTAATGATGACTTGTCGGGACATTCCAGATTGGGCTGCGTTGGTTTATCGACAATCTGGAATAGATATAATAAGCAGCACTGCTCTTTAAAGTCATCAGACACTGAACTCAACCAGTTCCAATTAAAACCACCAATAAGAACTATTTTATTATAAGACAATTCAGAAATAATTTTCATAGGATAGGGAAATGCATCATGACTGCAGAGGGTGGCCTGTAACAGCCGACTACAGTGATATGTAGCCTTTTTGAAATCTCCATGTCAAGGACAAGAATCTCAAAATTTTTACTCAGTGACTTTGAGAGTAGAACTTTGAGATCAAACTTGCTCTTCACAAATATAGCAATACCCCTCCTCTGCTGAGAAGATCAGCCCCGGAAACATTAGATAAGTCCTTTACCTGACTGCCTGTCTCTCCTCTCAGATGAACATAAAGAGCAGAGAGTGAGAGTTCAGAAGGGCTGACTGTACATGCTTACCCTTTACAGCTCCTATAAAACTTTTATGGCTCGGAAATCCTCTATTTCTTTCTCTGGAGGGAAACACAGGGAGTAATGGATAAAAGGATGACAGAGGAAAGAAAAGCAACAAAATGAGTGTCTTCCTGTTCCCCTGTAGATGTTAAAAAAAAGTAAACAAACCCTCTATTTGGTCTAGTCCTTCATCTTGTTCCACTAATGCAGCTGTTATTAAGATGTGAGTAAACTGGCAGAAGGGAATATCTGTGTGCACATTATCATCTAACATTGTGTGGCCTTTCCTTGCAGAAACAGGGCTAAGTTATCCCACAGGGTGTAATTTGTGTGTAAACATGTGTGCCCTTGTTTTTTTCCCTCTGGATCTGTTGTTTTGGTCAATTTACCAAGAGGAGCAGGGCTGTGTTATAATCCTCTGTGTATGTTTGAATTTATGTGCACATATGGTTAAACTTATTGTTTTAACATGCATGTGTGTTTTTTTCTTAGGCACTCAAACTTGTAAACGTATACATGCCTGAGTATTTGCTGATGTGTGTAAGCGTGCACGTATGTCTGTGTTTTACATGTTTTTATTTATGCCTGTATGCATTTGTAAGTATATGCAAATTTCAGAGGTAGGACTGCATGTGTGTGCACGTTCAGGAGTGGGTGAGTGAATGACTGCAGCCGTCTCAAGTGTTGCCCAGGGAGCTCCTGCATGCGTGGTAGTCTTGTTTGTCTTCCACTGCTACTCAAACAATGGCTCCCCACGGGCCCACTCTCCGCCTAATTGAGAGACTACAGAGAAAAAGAGAGAGAGAGTAGTGATAGGGCCGTGCTTACTCCAGCTCAATTGCACACACACAACAGTCTCACCACTTCCACACATGCACAAATAAAGCACTAACACCCACATGTAGCCACGCAAGAAAGTATAAAGCCTTACAAACTTTAAAAGAGATGCTGCAGAGCCACAGTGCATGGTCATAGTATGGCTATGTGTATCACATGTACACTGATGATGAAGAGGCTACAGCACTTTATTTAGCAGCAGCAAGAAGTCTTTCACTACACCAGACAGTCAGCACACAGTTCTGATGTGTCTGTTGAGTCTCGAAATGTCTCCAAGGTTTCCTCTTCCAAAACACCAGACACTCATGTTCCACACATGGCTAGTTTACATGTCATCATCATTAACAGATCAAATACTAGTTGCGTGATTATTGCATCAGAACATGTTGGATGCTGCATCCTGAAGCAGCAAAACGAGGCTAAATTCAAACCTTCAAGAGGTTTAAAAAAAAAAATTTAAAACTTACCTTTGCCCCCATATGTGAAATGTAGATTAAATTAACCCTTTACCTGCTGAGTCTCAAAATGGCTATTTGTACATATTTTGTTATTATGGCTGTAAAATAGTTAGGAAATTCCCTAAGTCTGAGAGCTTTGGTACCTTTTCCCAGGAGTACTTGAACTTCACTTTCCAACATCTGGTTAATGATTATTGTACATTATGTGTAATTGTCAGCAGTTTAAAAGAAGAAAAACACAAAAACGGATTTGTTTTTCATGGCTTTTATGTGAAGAAATGTTGTTATTGCCCATGAAGTTTTGATTTGACATTTGAAATGTGAACCTATACATGTTTAGAACAATCACCAGTCATTTTTTGAGTCTAGGACTCTGGGTGTGCAAAACACAGAGCAAAAGATAACTATATACTGTTATATGCTGTTGTTTTCGCAGTGCTGTTTGACCATAATATATATACCACACCTCATATATTGCTGGAAAGCACAGATTCTCAGCTCTTTGTCAGCGTTGGAATTTTTTAGATTGAGCAAACTTTCAAGGAGTTACAGTGTTGAGAATCCGTGTAGGGGTCTCGCAATACTTCTAGTGTTTTGCTATGGTGTTTCGATATGAATGCCCACGTCTTATGGTTGCGAGTACTGTAATGAACCATATATGTGCGCATGCCCACAATTCTCAGCTTTCCAACACCATTGGAATTTTTCTGATTGGACAAACTTTGACAGAGTTATGGTAATTATACTCCGGACATATAAAACACAGCGCTGGCGCTGGGTCAGTAGGTAAAGGGTTAATCAGTGCTTATTAGGGGTTAACGGTTCACAGAGGTCACGGTTCAGTTCGTACCCCTGTTTTGAGGTTACGGTTCGGTACGGGTTTGCTTCATCGATAAAAACAGAAAAAGTCCCAGATTTGTTATTATAGATGTCCCTCACTTAGTTTATCATTATTTATTCTTTTATTACAAATATTGGTGCAGCTTATATTTTTTTTTCTATGTTTGCATGATACATTTGAATCAATTGAGCTTTTGTTCCAACCACAAAACAGCGCAATATCCCCTTGTTTGAGAAACTAAAACTGAATACAACATAAAATGCCAATTAAAAGTGTTTTTCAGAGCACTGTATCAACTGTTTTCAATTAAAAGCTGGTGCAGTAATTGTGTTAAATGCTGACTCGTGTTAGTCAGTGAAGGATCCCAGACTAGCTCATGTAAACACAGAAAAAAACGGCAGAGACTGAGCAGAGTGCTTAAAGACTTGTTTGTTGTCTGTGTTTTCTACTTCTACCGGTCCGTGTAGCTTTGAAAACATATTAGTGGTAATATCTTTGACCCTCTCTGCTTTTGCATCCGGAGCATTTTTAAAACAGCGTGGACATAAGGAGAAGGAGGAAAAGGGCAGCGGATCTCGCTGCCCTGCCTCTTTTCTTCTTCGTGTGTTTAAAAATGCTGGCTACCTCCTCTTCTTTGTTGGTGGTTTAATAGTAGTTAGTAAACACTCATCAGCATTACTGTCATCAACAGTGGCAGGTAAATACTGTTGCCTTTCTTTTCTTCTCTTTTCTTATTTTTCATAGGACTACAACTATGTGCACCGAACCGTGAGAGGTTCGGGACGAATACAAAAACCATTACACCTTTAGTGCTTGTTGGTTATTTTAGGCGCTGAAGTGTTCTGTAACTTTTCATGTAATGAACTCGCAGCTGGATGGAACTCGCTATTGACATTCTGACAATTGTTTTAAAGGCACACAGAACATTGCTCCACATTCCCAGATCTTAAATGATAACAATTTCTTTGGGAGGAAGTGAGGAAGGAGAAGAGTTGTGTTGTACGTGGAGAGGAAAAGAGAGAATCTTGATTTGAGCCTCTTTTCTAATGTTGTTCATTTTACTTGTTAAGTGTAAACAAAGCTCTAACTATAAATCACTTCCATCCTGTTCACGTTGCCTCGTAAACATCATTTTTTGTTAGACTCACAGCATTTTAAGGAAGTGCCTGCACACTCCTTACTGTGACTGCATGGGCACTCCAGCAATAACTTAAATATTCTGTTTGTAAACATTTGGCGATAATACCGTAGACCCCAGTGAAATGTGGGGAGGGTGTGATGGTATTAAAATTTATAGTGCCCAATCCTACTTTTTTGTGACATACAGGAGCCCTGTAAATGCTTTCATTTTCCTGCACTATGAGTGCCACACTTAAGTGATTTTAGTATTTTTGTGTGCAGCCCCCGTAATCCCAGGCCCTGCAGTAAGGGGCTGAGTCTTAACATATCTCCTGTTTTCCTTCAGTGCTCCAAGATCATTAAGAAAAGAGAGAGAGAGGAAGAGTGTGCGAGTGTGTGTGGTTGTGGATATGTATGTGTGTTTGTCTATGCACAGAGCTCTCTAGGCCTATTACAGTTCCTTGTGCAGGGCAGCTACCAGGAGAATAGACTGCAGAAACAAGTGGATTAGGAGTTTCTAACGAGGACAGGCAATACCTTGTGATGGATGACAGCCTTCATACTGTACTGCCGGTCTTAGAGGATGTGTGTGCTAAAGGGGCTTCAGTGTACATGTACATGTTACTGTGTGATTAAGTTTGTGTGTGTACATTCGGGTATTGTGGTTTAAATGTGCTTGTCTGCCTGCCATTACTATTTCTGTTGACAGTTGTGTTTCTGCTCTCAGAAGGAAATTGTGGAAGTTGAGTTTCACATCCCCCAATAAGGTTTATTGCCTTTTTTCATCAAAGACACCTCATTTTTTTCAAGTGGCATGAAAGACCAGCTCATGGATGTCAATATAAATATTTGCCACACACTCACACTCCAGGCCTATTGAGTAAACCCCCACAGGATATTGTTATACAGGGCGCCTGTGTTCGTCCAGTATCGTTGACACATTCACTTGCTAGTACAATGGAAGCAAAAGCGAGGAGGCATAGAAGTGTCGGCTGCTTGTGTAGTCAATGGGGCCCTTTTACAAGCTATTTAAGAGGATAAAAAGCATGTCCTTTTCAGCGCGACACCGGTGTCAGTGTGTTTCAAAGGCGCTCCAGGGCCATTTAGAAGCAATGGCAGCTCCGCATGCTTTGATTAAAGCGCTATAGTGCAGAAAGGAGAGAGGCAACACCAGGCTAAGTGAATATGGAAATGACCTTCGCCATCCCCTTTCTGCTCCCACGCCAACCTCTCCAAACTCACAGAGCAGCGCGATAGAGATGAGTGTGTCCTGTTTCTGTTTAATGTGTCTGCGTTTCTAGTTAAGATATAGCACACAAGGGAGGCAAGTGTGAGCTGCAGAGGAATGGGGAGAGATGAGGGGACGGGGGAGGATGTTATGACATGATGGACCCCCAGAAGCGGCTGCAACTGGCTCAAGTGTGTTGTATTTGATTAATTAATTGTCTTGCGTTGACAGCAGACTGAGACAATTTCCAGGATTTTATCTCCATCCTAATTCCTCCCCTCTTTTTCATACTGGTGACTGTACCAGCGTTTCACCCCAGAGACTAACATAACTAATAGTGAACATACAAGGGCACCTGAATTATCTTTCTCACTCTCTTTTTCTCTATATAAATATTTAGTTTAGGGTAATATATTCACACAAAGGCAGCATGGGCTAGATATATGCATTCAACCCCAACCTGTGCACCTATGAAATAATGATAAATTACCATGAAAGAAATAGTCCCTTTATCTATCTCTGAGAAAATGCAAAAGCTTACCCATACACACCTTCATCCTCATCCTCATCCATAACTCAGATCACATACTCTTGCATGTGTCCTGTACTGTCGGTTAGCTCATTTGCATGTGTGCTCTGTTACGTGCCATTGGCCCTCAAATGGATGTGTCCCACCATAGAAGATTCCAGTAATTAACCCAACACAACATAGTTGTCATCCGGTAATTGACCTAATTGTTTGGCTTGTCAGCTCCCGTTCTACGTATTAAGCATTAAATATGTTGGGTGTCATTAATCAAAGGATTATCATGGATCCAGCAGAGGGCAAATGCACTGTGTCTCGCTCTTGTTTAGCAGAGTCTGCAAGGTGTTCTATAGCCCTACTTTTCCCCTCATGCTTTTATCACCATAACATTTTTACAGGCTTTAAGCCTTTAATAGCTTGTGAAAGTGTTTATTTTACAGCCCAACAACACTCCATCAAATTATCCCCAGGTTTAACAGTGTGCTGTCTTTGCCAGACAAAGTGGGGTTCTTTGAAAATTGTGTAAAATTGAATTTTGTTTAGCCTGGCTGAATCGCAAATCAAAATCTGTTATTCCCAACACCATCATCCCATTACTGTAAAGCTCACCACTCCAGCCTTAATGTACTATCTGTGAGTGCCAACATCAGCACAGCAGCCCTGATACGTTTCTATAGGCCCTTATGGAGGTGTGTACATGTTTGTGTAAATGTGTACGTGTGTGTTTGTATATGTGTGAGCAGGCAGATGGCTCGGGTCCAATTCACAGCTGATTCACAGCTGAGGCTTATGTATTTAGAAGCAGATTGCCTCCAGGTTGCTATAAAAGGTGTTGAGCTGCCACTTTTATTGGATTTTTAAAGTGAGGAGATTACATCCAGTATATGTCTAATGGTTCCCCACACACTGCTTATTCAGTTTCAGTTCTCGCCACTGTGCAGGTTTTTGTGTTGTCTTGAGCAAACGAGGACGGGTGTGCTCCCTTATATCCTATGCACACACCCAGTGCATTAATAACAATAACAATAAAAAGGTAATCAAATCTGTAAAAACAATATGTACTTAATGTTGGCCCAGGATCCACCGCTAAAAGCCCACCTCATCAAACTGCAAATTAGTCTCGGCCGTAACTTTATTACGGCCTGGCCTGCAGACGGGCAGCCATAAATAATTCAACTGCACCGTCTCTGGAAGCGCTGAGATTTAATTCTACTGAATGAAAAGTGTGTGTGCATGTACAAGTGTGTGCTCTCACTTATATGCATGTATGCCTTCAAGGTTTTGTTTGAGTTAGAGAGTGTATGAATTTGTGAAATTAGACCTCCCTCTTCCATACAAAAGTGCACACCAAGACAACAACACCCTCCCCATTCCCTCTGTTCTCCCATTGGCATGCAGCTGCCTTAAGCCACCCAATGCCGACCCTTCCTCACCAAAAAGCACCATGGCAACATTCTCAACCTCATCCATTAAGCAGACAGTACCCCAACCCTCCCAGCTACAACCACCTAGAGCAGGCCAGACACAGGGGAACGTGAGTGTAGCCACTGAGAAGGAATAAATGAAAAAGAAATAGAAAGACATCAGAATTATTGTTTCAAAATTACGTTGTACTTATAACATTTTTAATCCATACCATGCATTATATTGCCATATCAACATTTGCAAATACTTACTGTACACTGTACTCAATATTGTGATCTGTTGGTTTGTCGCATCTCTAAAATTTCCTAAAGTTTTAGTCTGTGTTCCAAACTTGTTGACCTTATTGTGGAAAGCAATTAAAATGGCTAAATACAGTGGTTTCAGAGAGTATTCAGAGCCCCTTTACTTTTTTCAATTTTGTAGGATTTCAGCCTGATGCTACAGTCGATTTAATCCTTTTTTATTCTCATAAATCTTCACTCAGTACCCAACAAAAACAAAGTGTAAACTGAATTTTAAAATATTTACAAACTAATTAAAAAATGAAACATCACATTAACATAAAAACTCAGACCTTTCGCAAAAGCACATTGATTTTAGCTCACATTTCCTCCATTTCTCTCCCTTTGTTTGTTCTAAGTCTAACATGACCCAAAAAGCAGGCTGTGACTCTGATTGTAGTTAATAAAGCAGCTGTACATATTTTACTGAATTGTACTGTATCTCCACTAAAGCTTTGTTTATTCAATGAGTAGATCAGGGATGCACATGATTAGCCTACTGAACAGTTAAATTTAGATCCCTTTGTCCTTGGCACCAGAGTAGCAAGTCAGTAACACTAAGTATTAGGGCTGAAACAATTCCTCGAATTATTCGGGTGATTCGATTAAAAAAATTCCTCAAGGCAAATGATCTTTGCTTAAATCAGTCCTGTATCCATATATGCCCTTGCTGTAAGCTTGGACATGGCGCTGTGTGTTGCACGGCGTGCTGTGTTTCGCACGGACGGCTATTTGTGTGGCACAGTGCACTTGTTTTTGCTGTTACTGTAATGTTACATGCATCAACTTCTCTTCCCTTGTGATTTTCACGCCTCAAATCATGCATGTTACGTTATAGTGATAGCAAAAACAGGTGCACTGTTCAACACAAATAGCCGTGTGCGAAACACAGCACGCCATGCAACACACGGCGGATGTCCAAGCTCACAGCGTGGGCGTATATGGATACAGGACTGATTTAAGCGAAGCCTTGAGGCAGATAATTTGCCTCGAGGAATTTTTTGATTCAAATCACCTGGATAGTTTGAGGAATCGTTTCAGCCCTAGTAGTTTATATCATTTGATAAGGCTCTTTCTTTCCAGCTGCACCCAGACAGGACACACAGCATTCTATGAGATAGGCTAATGCAGGAGAAATTAAAGGCTGTCTGTTCTAAATTTGTCTGTGGAAAAAATTTTTTTTTCCTCAGATATCTTCATTATAACAAGACTTAGGTAACTTAGGTGTCTCTTAAAGTGAATGACCATGAGAGTCGTTGCTATGGAAATGGAAACGATACATCGTCTCCTTCAGTCACAGCAGTGTGAATTGGGAGGTGTTTAGAGCATCGCAGAGTGGAAGTTGCAAGCAGTTGCAAGTTTCAACACGTCTCGTCGGCAATCTTTGGTCTGAACTGGGCTTTACTGTTGCAGTGTGAAGTTGGTTCACAGAATGTTTATATTTAAGTTTAGACTTGTCGGCTAACCACAACTTTATTTTGCCTTTAATCAGATGGAATGCCTAAGAACATCACTACAATAGATATCTCTGACAGGTTCTTTACAATAAAAGTTCTTTACTATTTACATTGCTTGAAACAAAACTAAACCCATCAGATTCTTTTACAGGCTATAACACTGAAAACTAAACACACAGTCTTAGGTCGTTTTCGCACCTGATAGTTTGGGGGACTCGATCTGTTTTGGAACGGAAATTGCAAAAATGTTGCACTTTCCTTTGATTTAGTTTGCATTCATACTGCTCTTTGTTAAACGGACCAAACCATCTGAACACCTACAACATCTGCCCGGTAGAGGCGCTGTCGTCACAAACAAACAGCGACCAAGAAGACGAAGTGGGGAAATCCAGCTCCTTCCACCAGCCTTTTTTCTACATAAACAATGAAAAAAAAACAGAATTTACGCTGTCCTGGGTTTTCTGCTCTTGCACTGGGGCATAAGGAGCAGTCAGCAAGACGGTGAGCTGTCCAACATGTCGTTCTTTACATAAGACAAATAAATAAGCACGGGCTACGACGTGTTGCCATGGCTACACAGACTCCAAGCGAGGTACCGACATGTATTTGAGTGTATTAAATCGCATATAAATCCTTATATCATTACGATTTATGCCACTTCCTGTCTTTGGTTCACAAGTTGGTCCGCTTTGCTTTTACACCTCCAGCGAACCGCACCAGGGTTTGTTTGGAAGCCGACCGAGACCCCCCTGTTGTCAGGCAGACCAGAGTCTGCTTGTTTGGTCCAAACCAGAGTTCATGTGAGCTTTCACACCACTCCAGACGAACCGGACTATCCGGGAAAATGGACCAGAGTTCGTTTAAAGCAGACCAAACAGCTCTGGTGTGAATGCGCCCTTAAATACACATTTTTCTGTAACCTTGTGCACATATGTGAGTTGAGTATGCCATCACAGGCTTGTTTTAAGGGGAGAAGGATGTTTTAGCATGCAAAAGAAGAGCTAAGAAAATTCTATGATAGAATCTTAGGCCATACTGCTAAGTAGTTGGTTAGATTAAAGTAATTCTTTGCTAACTCAGTTGAGATTTTAACAAAGACCCATGCATCCTAGAATCTACATGGCCAAGTGATCCCTCAATTTCAGAAAACAATGATATACAATCATCTTGTTCATCCTCCTGTCATACCTTGCAGAGTTTCCCATCTGACAGCACAGAGATCTTTTTTCCCTAAACTCTTCACTACCTGCTTCTCGTTCTGTCCAAAAAACTATGGACCTGCCAAACAGCGAGCAGCGAGCCGTGGTACAAACCTATGCGTCAGGACAGATGGAAGCTGTCTGCTGCCCATGGAAATGTCATCGCTGCACCTGCACCATACATCTTCATTAATACGGCACAGATAGGCATCAGGGGAAATGTCCCCAGTTTGATGGGAAAGCTCAAGTATAGTATGTTAAGCTGGATGTGGAGCACTGCAGGCAATTTGAATTCATTGTGTGTGCAGAATCAGCCTATTAGTGGCTATTAAGCTTTCAATACAGCAAAGTCTCCCTAGTATTGTGTGTGAGCTTGCGTGTGTATTGTGTGCGGGGTTATGTGTGCAATTCTATGTAAGGCAAAGTGACAACAGGAGACCTTAACGTTGTGATGTATTGTGTGGTTATAGCAATGGAGCACATTACCAGGCTGCTGTGTTCCCTGACATCTGCACCTTGTTTACCAGGAGAGAGGGAGCCTATGCTCTGGGTGGGGGTTGGAAGGGGTAGGAAGCGGGGGGGGGGCCAGGTCTCACTTGTAATTGAGGAGTGGAATGAGAAAATGTGGACGGGAAAAGTGAAAATGGTCTTGGAGGAGAGCGGGGAGGGTGAAATGTGAAATGGTTTTTGCCTCCACCTCCTTTCAGTGTGTATGTGTGTGACTTGCCTAATGGCAGGAGCAAAGGTTGTGGGTGCCTTGAGATGGCTGGATGGCAGGTGATAGCACTGCTGCATTGAACTGTGTGTGTGTTGAGTGTGTGTATGTGTGTGGATCTTGAAGGTTGTAACAGCAAAGCAATATCAGTGGCAATATTGGTGGTCTAAGAAGGGGTTTGAGTGAGCAAGACCTGGGGGAGTTTGTTTCTCTCTCTCTTTCTCTGTCACTCTCTCTCTCTTTATATGTGTGTAGAGGAGCAACAGCTCTGTGGCCACAATCAGTTCCACCAAGCTGACATTCCTCCAGCACCTGCCCCGCCCTGCTATGCCTCTCTTCACCCCCTCTGCCATCACCCCCGCCCTGAGTCTTGGTGTGGATGCAGTGGTGCGAGCGATAAGGCCAATATTACTTTGGGATAAAAGTGGAATTAGCTTCCTGCTGTGAAAAACGGGCACCACGAGCCGTGATGGAGCGCCAGGGGGGTTTCGGCAGGGGGGAGTAGGTTTGCAGGGCTTCGCAGGGTGTGTAAAAGTCTGTGTGTGTACTTTGGTAAGGAGGGGTGGGGTGTGGGGGACTCGGTTGTTCTGATAATATTGGATTGCTGTGAGAAAAATGGCCCCACAACATCCCTTTAACTTGTCCTCAAATAGGTTCTCAGATAGCGGCTCTCACAGCAACACTGACACAATTTAATGTCTTTTTATAACTTTTATATTTTTTTCATTATTCTTTACTTTCTCTTTTTAACTGAAAGTTAACAGCTGCCTGTCAAGTCCGTTGTCTGTAAAGATGACTTAAGTATTAGTTTGTGCAAATCCTCCACAACATCATGTATTCTGGTGAAAAAGCCCTGTCAAAATAACAAAACACAGAAAATCTGTGATTGTGTTTCAGTCCTGCAATGAAGGCACTTTGTTTATTTTGACTGGCCAAATGTTACAAAGAATTGATCCCCCTGCCTCTATAACATTCAAACCAATGCAGAAAATGTCTCTAAATACCAACAAATTAGTCAAACTTCTCACAGTTTAACAACCTTAACCAAGCTACTTTTTTAACCTCAACATTCATGATAGGCGGCAAACTGGTACTATTACCGTCACTGCCATGGATTGGATTGTTGCAACATCCTCATTGCCAGTTTAAATGTATGAGTTGTTGTAGTGTGCAAGCGAGGTAAAACTGACACATTTGGTGTAGCAGTAGAGTGTTATTTGGCATACAGTAGCTCTGTCTGAGTTCAGACATTAGCATGTTTTCCTCTAGCATTACAAGCAGCTGGGTGACTAACCAATCACCACCCACTCCTGCTGTTGTAATTAAGCAAAGTAAACAGGTTGAATACATGCTCTTTCCTATCCATGTTTGGTAGCTGTAATAAAGGCAACATACAGTGAGTGTGCCCTCTTTGCAGCGCATCTCTGTCGGCCTGCCTGGAACTTTAACACAAGCTGTGACATCAGAGAAATCTCAGAGAAATCTGATATTGGGTAATGCACTTTTTTCCTCAATATTATGTATGAAACTTGTTTTTCCTAAAGAAGGTTGATCACATACAAACTTAAGTTTTTTGCAAGAGCATGCACCATTGATAAGTCTATGGGTGAATATGACAGTATGGCTAATAATCAAATCCACAGCGGCAGCATAGACTGTATGATATTGTGGTTGATGGGGACGGCAGGAAGAAATGAGTGAGCGTGTTTTATCCCCTCACCCTTCCCAGAACAGGCCAAGATCATCTAAGGGCCTTTTATGGAATTCCAGGGTAAATGAACCTCAGTTTAAACTCTCAAGTTTAGTTACTTTCTCAACCAACCTCACTAAAAAGGAACATGATGCATGATGGATGAAAAAAACGGTAAACATAACACTAAAAACAAATTTGTTAAAACTACAGTTGACATGTTTATAAGAAATTAACAAAAGAAAGTGAAAATACAAAATTTGTCATGGAGGTTATATAAATAAAGATTGAGGCATTTTTAAATGTGTATGAATATCAGTTATGACACCTTTTCACGGTTGCTCAGTACTTGCTGAGGTCTAAGATCAGCGTTTAAAAAGAAATTCAGATGTTCATACAAGTTGTTAACATGAAAGAAGATGGTGTAAAAAGTGAGAATAATAGAGAAAAGGGAAAGGGAAAGAGGAAAAAGGGATGAGTTGTACAGCAAGCAAAGCTGATTGAATCCAAAGACGACAGCCTGAGGGGTCCTTTAGTGGTTCAACATCAGAGTCCCCACAGATTCTCTGCTTCCTCAGTTACTGCACACATTGAAACCTTTCTTTAAATTCAGGCTTAGTTTCAGACAAACATACTTACCCTGAGTGAAACCCCCCTCTATAGGGTTTGTTGTTGCTCTCATTTAGGTTCAACAGCTCGTTTTCTAACACGGCCCACTGCCTGAGGGAAGAAAGGTTGGAGGTGATGTAGCCTATCATTGTCCAGATAAGGGTAAATACACTTTAAAGGAAAGGATCTGAAATATTGATGAAGGCCCCACATGGAGCCTGTAGCTCTGTAGTCTGGTCTCTTTAAGGTGCTTTATCATTCTGGGCTGTAATTTAGCAACAGAAGAGAGAGAGAAAGAGAGAGAGAGGCCCTCAGGGCAGTTTGTGAGAGCCAGCAGCTTCACTCCTGCTCCAACTGAGGACCTCCCATGATGCCTCACAAACTGAAGCAGAGAATTTAGGGGAATCTACTTTCTTGTCTTGCATTAATTGGCCATTACTTATCCTTTATATTCTCTGAAGTCCATCTCTACTAGAAGAGCATTATTGTCTATATTTCACCCCCCTCTGTGTGAAGATTGTGCTGTTTTTCTTTCAGATACATGGAATCAATAGGATCTAATTTGACTGCTGAGTGAGGCAGGCAAAGTTTGATTTCTGCTTCATTTCCTCAAAATACATGGAAACTGGAAGGGATTTATCTTTTGCAGAAAAACACATAAATTGCCTGGGTTGAAAGTGCTGGAGGCAGAACTCTCTATGAAACAAAAATTATTATTCAGACAGATTTTGTTACATTTCATTTTATGGAAATGAGACTTCATTTTTGCAGTTTCCCATTATCCTGTTGCTGTTGGCTCAGTTTGATTCTGAGATGTACCCCAGCCTCTTTCCATTTGTTATTCTGCCCTCTTTTTTTTTTTTTACCAACATCAGATGCTTTGACATCATGGCACAGCCAGCAGCTCTCTCCGCAACACTTCCTGTTGGCCTTCTTGATATTTGACACTTTCAACGTTGCTCTCATTTACATATTTAGCGTAATCCCTCCCTGTGGAGCTGCCCATGATAACGACCGTATTGTGAAATGAGTGGCAGAGCACGTGCCAGTGAGCCATGTGGGCACAGGGGCACCGAGGCATGCCAGTTGGCAGTGAGAAGAGGTTGCCAGGGTTGGTAATCGAACAAGTCATCAGTCATGTTGACGGATAGAAGGCAGCGAGCAGAAAAGACAGGGAGGAAGAACAGCAAGAGAGGATTAAATGGAAAAACTTGTGAAGTGAAGGATAAAGATTGGTTCATAAGGTAACTGGAGAGTTTTATGAGAGGGAGGGGGCTCCTGAGATGAGAACGGTGCCCTGTGTCATGCCGCTACACACTCCCATTTAAATCAGTTAATTAGTACGAGGCTACATGGGGGGAGATTGACGAGTGTGTTGCCATGAGACGACTTGGCTGCTGAATAAGACGAGCTCTGGGAGGGAGCGGGATGACTCTGTGTGTGAGTGAGCACACGCTCACATGAATAACCTTTTGCATAAATCTGTGTGCATTTTTGCACTTGTGTGTCTGTGTGTGCCGTGCATGCATGCATGTTGTGTAAGTACATGTGAGCACGGATGTGTTTAGGGAGTGCAGGGGGTTAACAGTGGAGTAACAGAGAGAAGAGGAGGGGCTGATGGGGGTTGTTGTAATCTGTGGGGGTACCCGTGTGAAACAAGCGTGGAAGGTGGAGAGGGAAAATCTGTTATTTTGCGTAATTAGCTCATAATTGTGTCTCTGACTGTCAGTGATTGCTTTGTTTATTAGAGGGAACGGGGCAAATGAACTCCCAGGGCTTTGACTCACACTGTCTGCTTTTCCTGCTGTCTGAATTACACACGGGCTGCATTCTCCTGTTTGTTTAAATACAGTAGACAGTTGGGATATTGATATAGCAGTAAAAAAATAACTTTACTGAGCACAGCAGTGTGTGGTAAAGTAATAGATATGAGTAGCTGCCATTGCCTCATAATAAAGTTGTTGTTGCCACTGCAGTGACTGTTCTTAGATAAGAAAACTGCAGAAATTGAACACATTTATATGTTGTTGTTTTTTTCAAAATTTTCTTATGACAGCCAAACTTAAATATATCAATACAACCACAACAACATAAAAACCTGACCTGACACCCAAAACTTACCGTTTTTGTTATCATAGATTTGAACTTGCACATCAGAAAGGGTCACTGAAAACATACCAAAAATAAACGTAATTTTTTTTAAAGGTGAAATGAATAAGATTTTCCCTTAGATAATGTAAACCCAGAATAAAATCATTGCTGTAAAACATAAATAATGTTTCAGAAGAAGTGTACACCGTGATTCTGTTCTCTACCTTTTATATTCAAATTTCTTATTCTTTACAGTTTATGGATGTCTCCATCTGTGGAGTGATGAGTAGCTCTAGGTCATCAGTCTTAGGACTTTAAAAAATGTATGAAAGAATTGTAGTAATCAGTTGATATTGCTGTCTTGTCTGCATCTATATGAGATTTTGAAATGGCTTGGAAAAAAATCTTACTGACCAGCGAAATAAACAATGTGATGTAGTGTCTGTGAAAGAGGGCAGAGTTCAAACACACAAAGCAGCAAGGAGGGAGCATTAATTCAGCAGTGATGAGGCAAAATGCTGCACCATAATGCACGTTTGTGGAAAGGTGTCACCTTGTTCCAAAGTTCTCTATAGGGATGACTGTTTTTTTAAATTTTTTTGCCCACTGCTACACCCTCTCTTTCTCTCTGCCTCGTGATCTTCCATCTTTACAGACTTTAATAGTCTTTTATTTTTTAACTTTGGTATTTTTAGTTTGTTTGAACTTTTCCGTGGAGAAGGGCAGAGCAGAGACACAAAGCAGGAAGAAAGGACTATGACTTCAGCTGAAGTCAAAAGAATTCCTGCACCTTCCTGCACATTTGTGCAGAGGAGTCGATATGTTTCAAAGTTTTCTAGAGTGAAACTAAGACAAAAAAAAAAAAAACAAAAACCATAAAATGTATTAATATCCAAATTTTCTGTATCACTGCTTTGTAACTGGTTAGTACTCATTCTTTCTTGTTAATCGTAGTGTTTATTGTCCACTGCTGGACTCTCTCTCCCTCTCTTTCTCTCTCTCTCAGTTCAGTTTAGTTTAAATGAGCATATTGGCTTGAACACATAGCTCTTGTTGTTGTCAAGCAGTAAGAACAATTAATATGTTTATCAATGCAGTTTTACAATAACAACAATATGACATACACTGAATTTGCCTATATTATACATATACAGCTTACTAATATACTAATATACATATTCGTACATATCGCATCCCTAATACATGTAGTTTATTTGAACTCCTTTCTGAGTGAAATGGTCTTCAGCGTTTGAGTATTAGTGTTGACCCATGTGGTGTTAGTCCAGCTCTGTAGAGAGCTGTAGAGAGCTTCTAAGCTCCGACCACTGCCAGGTCAAGTTTCAGGTGGCATGTGGGTGGAGTTTTCCCATCATGCTCGTGGGCGCAGCATGGAATTCCTGTGCTCATGTTTCTGGTGGATTGTTGATGTTTTAGTTGTTAAGACACTTTTGCATTATGAGTGAAGTAATCCACTGTGTTAGTCAATACTTGTGGAAGTGGGTGGTGCTGACTTAGGGATAATGTGCTATTCTTCAATGACAAGTACTTTCTAGCTTTGAGATAGACATTTACTTCACCTTTGCCTAAAGAATATCCACCTTGCAGCAAGTGTTCAAAATCTTAGGGAAAACTAAGTATGAGTCTTACTTTGTAATGTGTTAATATACCGTAAATACACCAAATTATCCTCGCAGAAATTAACACTTTAAGAGGGTTAAAATATTAACTCTTTCCAAACTTTAAATTTAACTCAGAACCCCTGAGAATTATATAAACTCATAAAAAATGTTAAAGTTAACACTATGAGAGTTCAATTAATACTGACAATTTAGCTGTGTTGTTACTTTTAAATGCAATCTGATATTACACAAACAGGCACTGTCTTGTTTTAAAACACATGGCATTTGAAAGTAAGAAATTTTGACAACCCTAAACCACCTTAGCTTCAGAAACTTTCTGAGGTAAACAAAAATGTTCTCCCAAACACAGTCCAGTGGATCGTGTGTGCAGCTGTCATCTTTTCCAAAGGTGTTTTTTCTTCATGGGAAAAACATCAAAGAATCTACAAAAATTGCTAAATATGTAGTTAATCCTTCTATTGGCCCACATAGTTTCTCCTACGGTGATTTTTTTCTTTTACAGAGGAGCAAGATCATCTATATTTTCAGTCTCCATGGCTCATGTATGTAAAATGCATGAAGAATTCATTTTTCCCTGCAGCATTGAGCTGTGGAATATCATGAGTGGGCAGCACAAACATGGAGTAACAATTTTCAAAATGTTTAGATTAGGATCCAGTTTAAATTGCAAACTTTTTAAAAACATTTGACCTTGTGAAAATAAAATAGCCTGACTCTGTCCAGCACCACCAGATCACGAGAATACTTTAAATGTCCTCAGAGTCACAGAGACATCATCAGTGGAGTGCAATCAGACAATTTAAGGAGGCACTTGAGATGAAAATGCGCATTTTTTTTTTTTTTGTACGAATAGCTTATTTAGGTACAAGTGAAACTGTCAGTGCCACATTGTATGTGGAGTCAAGTGTGCTCACAGAACTCTTGGCTCATTCAAGTGAAATTTATGAGTTTCTGATGACATGGAAAGCACCACTGCTTTAGCACATGTCATCTGTTATATTAACTTGTATACAAAGCAGTGCTCTATAAATTATTTCAAGAGTCAGATATACACAAATAACATGATTCCTCTATCCAAAGGCATTTATTTTACTACAAGAAAAGCAGACGCTTTTCTGTAAATTATGGCCTCCTCTTGTAAGGATTTTTTTTTCATTCTCTCTGTCGCTCTCTTCTCTGTCGTTCATTTTCACACATTGTGACATAGATATGCTCAATGTGAAAGAACCAAATGACCTTCAGCTGTCTCTCCCTCGCTCTGTGCTTCTCTTCTTTCTGTTGTCTTCTAAAAATAGACACACACCCCCCAATCATTGGTGGAGTGCTGCGGCTGGCCCTGTGGGCACAGGCTTTGGCAAGAGGGTGCCAAAGATGAGCCTAATTAACTCATTGAGAAGAGGAGAGCAAGGGGGGAGAGGTGGAGGAGGTGTTGAGGGTGAGGTATAAGAGAAAGAGAGAGGGACAGAGGAGGGGGAAGGGGGGGTGGGTGTTTGAATAGTGACAAAGATGGAGATGGTGAAAGATGGAGTGGTGCAAAGAGGAAGATGAGGGAGAAGAAGGGAGTTGGATAATGAGAAGGAGGGGTCAGAGATGGAGAGAGAAGAGGCGAGGAAGGGTCTCTGGGGCAAGGATATGTAGTGAACAAGGGAGAGTGATGGAGAGGAGCACTAATTAGACTTAAGACCAAAGCTCCTTCTCACTTTACACCGAGGGAGAGGGGAAATGGAAGAAGGAGGAATGGAGATAGATGGGTCGGGCGGCTGCAGCGCCAAGATATGAAAAGGAAATATGTAATCTTCAATAAAGAACGAGCGAGCGACGACAATCTTGCCAACTCAATTAGCTCACGACTATAAAACAAACTGCTCTTAATCTGCTCTGTCAGACACTCATAGGCAAATGAACTGGCTGCTTCCTGCAGAGAGAGGGGGCTAGTGGGGGGTAGAGAGATAACGGCAAGATGGAGACACCCCATCACCACCACGACTCCACCTTTTAGCACTTATCAGACGTCCATTCAAGGTGCTCAGGATGTTCATTTCATTACCTTCTCCAGCATAATGCTGTTTTCTCAACACTTCAAACCTTGTGTGTTTTTGTAGTTCTTGTTATTGTCGTTGATTTTTTTTTTTTTTTTTCATTTTTTATTTAAATGTTTTGCACAGTGTCAGTAACTGACACAGTCTTACAGCCGTGAGGTATTTTACATGCATTTTAATTTTTCCCCATATATATTTGGTAGGTTCATAGTATAAATAACACCCACAGATGTTGCAGAGGTTCTTTGTCTGTAGGAAGAAGCTTTGCCTCACTGCATTAAGTGCTCCTCTTCTTTCACCACTCCTGCCTGGTGGCTTATACAGTTAGGAACCATGAGGCTTTTTCATGCAATGTTTTGGCTTGGATATCTAGTCCTCACATTTGCTGGAATGGTACGCAAGTAACAAATACTAGTATATGCTTAAAACTGCAAGAACAGCATCCCAAAATAGTTGCATCTGTCATTTTTGACAGTGATACAAATGTTATTGTTTCTGCTGACTCATTTGTTTTGTGTTATGGTTTCAAGCTGGGTAAATGATAAAAGAAACGAAGCAAGTAAAGCTGAGGCAGCTCCTGCACAGTGCTTTATGATATGTTTATTTATTGTTGACAAAACAGTACAGACAGGAGAACTCAGCTGTTTCTTTTAGCATAAAATGTAGCATTTCAAATGTTAAATTTTCATTCAGCTGCTGCCTAGTAGTGGGTAAAGAAAAGGGGCTGGGTGTTTTCTGTGGTAGCTTGATTTGTAGGAATGCAATAAGCAAGGGCTGATCATGAAGCCCACTGACTTTTATGTTTGAATTTCAGCCTGTTGGTCCTTGAGTCAGAGTGAACATTTGAGCAAAGTTTAATGAAAATCCCTCAAATTGTTCTTGAGATATTGTGTTCACAAGCAAGGTATGCACACAAGCCTCATGACTTTGACCTTGACATTTGACCTCCAAAATCTAATCTTCTAATCTTCACCCTCAAGTCAGAATGAATGGAGTGGCCTTGATGGACTAAAGGACATATTTTCAACACAAAGTCCTAATGCTTCTGGCCTCTGCTGTCATAGGCATAGTGAAAAAAATTGGCAAAAAGGGGCAAAACATGGGTGGAAAAAAATTGTAAGAAAGTCGAACTTTAGAACCCAATAATAGCTTGGTGCACTTTTACTTTTCAGCTCTAAAATTAGATAACTTTTAACCAGGATGCTAGCACCTATGCTAGGTTGTCCAGCACAGATGCATTGACATCATCAATAAAGCCCAACCTGGGAGAGCCCATTTGCTGTCTTTCAGGGGCCAAGCCACTTCTATGGGCAGACCTGCGTTCACCCACTGAATGCATTACTAAAACACAGGAGAACTGCAAGTTAAGGGGCAGATAGCATGAAAAGATGCATGTAAACAGAATATGGGGTTGATTTACTGTTCACTTCAATATAATTCCATCATTTTTGCCTCTACCATGGATAAGTACATCAAGGAGTTAAAGGTTATTTTAGTTGAAACAATTTTGTTTTCATGTAGAATTCTGTTGTTTTCAACCTTAAAGGTTCACTTACTTAACTGATCGACCAATGACCTGTAGCTTGTGCCACAGGATGAGATGTAATGTTGATGTAGTGATGATTGTGTAGTGCATTGTGTTGAGGTTTAAAGTTCACCAGATGCGTTGCATTTTTTTTTCCCGATTCGGTCGCTCTGCTCTACTTGGACTGTTGCGTTTTGGAAGCGCCCTCAGCTGAAAAATAGAATTTGAGCATAGCTGAAGCAAAGAGGAATGAAGCAACACTTCTGGCACACACCTGAGACAAATAGGAGCGCATGCATTGGAATTACAAAGATTCACTAAAGTGGGAGCCATCCGCTCTGTAGTTAACTTTTCAAGTGCATCACTGTGTAGACGAGGTCTGTAGAATCAGGGTTAATGTTCTTGCATGTTTCAGTCCTCTCAGTATATATCCCTTAAATTCAACATCACAGCAATATGATGCCTCTGGAGGGCAGGGTCCTCTTTTTCTTCAACTTCTCCTTTTCTGTCACAATTATTTTAATAATTTATCATTTTATTCCTGTATTTTGCTTATTTTTCTAATGTTCATTTGATTATCTACTTCAGTCTACATCCGGTGTGCACAGTCTCTTCACAGGAAGGTATTAAGCCTGTGATTGAGCACATTGTAACTGATCTACTGTACGCTTTCTTGTGAACTATTGTATAACACCTGGAACTGCTCTTATAAAAACATTTGTTAACTTAACATTACAGCTAAGGCCATGATATTTTTAGAAATTCTGTTAACTGTTAGGCATTTTCTAGTTTTCTTTCCTTTCCTTTTAAAACATATTAGCACGGCCATCGTCAAATCCTGACAGTGAAAATCAAGTCTGTATTCATTTTGGCCTTAGTTACATTATTGCAGTGATATAATCCATTGCAGACTTTTGAACATAATCTATGCTTAAACACGCATTACCACTTAATAATAATGTAACAGTGACACAAATTTATGCAGACTTGATGTTCACACTAATGGAGGCCAATGGCAGTCCTTAACTGCAGGAGAAATACATTAAAGAGTCTAATAAATTTGAGTGAAATGTCATTGTTTTGATCCATGGACAGAATAAATCACTGTTCAGGGAAAGGAGGGACAGTCTATGGCAGTGTGTCTTCTATACAAAATCTTGCAATGGTGACAAGTTGCTGGGAGAATGTTTATTTACAGGAGACTCTCTGCCAACCTTTATGTATTTATTTAACCTTTATTTAACAGGAAAACCTTATTGAGCATAACAAAATCTCTTTTCAAGAGCATCCTAAAAAAAATAAATCTTTAAAAAAAGGAAAGGTTAATTTCACTGGAGCCCACGGAAAAAAAGAACATAATTTATAACTGAAGTGGTAAAAATGAAAATTAGCTGGGGTTTTTTTTCTTTAGGTTAGACAGAGTTTTGACTCCTCCTTTTTTTAACATTCTGCACTCTCCACCATATGTCGCCATGCCTGCCCTGCTGTCTTGCGATCAGTGGCCCCTGATGAGTGTCCTGGCGCAGCCTCACTGTAATTACTTAACAGGAGGAACAAGTAGGCTAATTAACACGTTAACAAGCAGCAACCAGCCGACAAGAGCCTACAGCACCGCCAACTGAGGGTCTGACAGCTTCATCTCCCATCTGTCACCAAACACACACGGACAAGCACCTGTGTGTGCATTTCTGTGTGTGCCTCAGTGTGAAACAGCGTTCGCCTCCTGACTCAGAGGAGATGAATAGAAATGTTGATGGACAGCGGTGAAGTTAAGTGTCTTTTGTTCATGAGAATGGTGGCTCCTCTCCTAATCCCTCTGTGCCACTGTGCTGGGGGGCCCCTGTCCTGGCAAACCATACATCAGAGTTGGCATCAGCCAGGTGGTCTGGCTCTCTGTGCTGGGCCGAGCCAAGCCAAGCAGTTCAAGGCTGGGACTAGAGGAAAAGAGGAGGGCGACTAGTCTGATAGTCTTTATTTATTTATTTCAAACAGTATGCAGTAAAGTAACAATTTTATTATTGGCTGGTTAAAACTTAAAAGAGAAATGTACTCTCCTTCTAAAAGGTAGTGATACTGTAGCACTATGTAATGTAGCTTGCATCTCATGTGATTGTTAGTCTGTCATTTTAATTTATCTTGCTGACCAGGGTGATCGTGGTTGGACAAAATCTTTTTGACCAAACACTCAAACCATCGAATGGAAGCTGTCAGCCCTAAGAGGAACCACTACTGCCTCATTCAGAGCCAGAAAAACCCTGCTCCTTTGGCTTTGGCATAACATACGTAGCTCATGCAGAAAACTCAAGTAGCGAGACTAGTTGCTTGGAAAAGTTAATGACCATGTTCACCATCATATGTCAGTGTTTGCCCACTCCATCTACTCTGCCGCTCCCCCAGCCCGTCTGTGCCAGCTGTGTCATGACACCATCCTGCAGATAACCAGCAGAAATTAATGTGAAACGCTGGTATTTGGCACAGACACAGACAGCTCACCATCACTGTCACATTGTGTACCATTACATAGATGTGAATATGTTTTAGACGTGTCAAACTGGACACACAATCACAGGCTTAATACCAATATTCAGTGTGCAGCACAGTAAAGACAGACCTGGATTAGAACGGACAGATCCAGTCATAGGCCAGATTAACAACTGGCAGACTTTTCTGTGCAGCCACATTCATTTCAAACGTAGCGTATTCTATCCAGGTTCTGATTGAGGTAATGGCATGGGTTGAAAGTAACAAATAACATTTCTGTAATCAAGCAGCTTTTTGTGTACTTGTAATTTTTAAAGTACAACCGGTCATTCTACTTTAACTTGATTGCGGTATATTGTTGGGAAAGTCTTGTACTTTTCAACATTTTAAAGTTTGATATTCTCTTTTTGTTACTGCACATTGAAGAAAGATCATATTTAACTTGACAACCTCCTTGGGTATCAAAAGCAACTGCTACAACTCCGTATGAACTTATGAACTTATTTAGATTAAAGTCTAACCTTTGGTTTTCATTGGAAAAAATATGACTTGTGAAGTTTTCTTCTTTTTTCCTTTTTTCTACTTAAACTGGTCACCACAGACCTACTTAGTAAATGAGCAGGATGCTTCCAACTCACCTTATGTTGCCCAAAATGGAAGCCAAAGTACCCTTCACCTATTGCTGACATATTGTGCATGTGATGCCTCTTTGAGCCAAGACATGCCCAGAAGAGACATCACAGCTGAACTGACATCGCACATTATTTTAACCAAATAAGCATCACAGATCCCTCAGATCAGCACAGTCCACAGCAGAACAGATTCTTCTGTCAGTTTAAAGCAGACCTTTATGTTATGGAAGGTTTGATGATAACTATAACAATAGAATCTGGGGAGAGCTTATTTGATTTGTTTTCAATTTTAAAGTTTGACCAATGTCCCATCTGTTAACATGGTGAAGCTGACTTACAGGCAGGGCAGCCTGTTGTGGAGGGACTGCAAGAAGGTATCGACAGACATCCGTGTTTGTTTTTTCTGAAGTCACGTGACCATGCGAAATCGCTTGCAGTTTGGCAGATGTGTGGTCTCCAGTAGGGATGGGGATCGAAACCCGGTTCTGTGTTTTTGAAATACCCAAAATCAATAAAATTTTTAGCTTATCGATACTGCTATTGAGTCTCACAGGCTCTGTGACATAACATCATTTTAAGATAAGACTGTTGTAAAAACATCAGTTCTTTCAAGGGGAACAATAATCTAGAAGTATTGTTCATCACAGTAAACCAGAATGTACCTTCAACTGTCAGCTTGAGGAAAAAGACGCTGCCTGTGAGTCGCATGCAAACATATCCACCTGCGCAGGGAGTAACAGGCTCTCATATCCCTTACTTAAGCTGCTTCAGGAAAGTTTTCTTCTTCAGCTGTTCAGATAAATGCTGAAAAGTGTTACAAAGCTTTGAGCAAGTCCTGTTTGTTAAAAATATTAATCCAAATTAGATGACTGTAAACTATATGTTATGATGTGTTCAAATGCCACATAAAAATGGGAAAATTTAGTTTTTGACGAGAGACCTTAATAGATACAGTTGTGAATATGAAGAATGTGTTTATATTTAAGGGCTATAATATAGATGTGACCGACTAAATCATAGCTTTTTAACTCAGACACTACTCAGTTAAGACCACTCGAGTGTAAATATTTGTCTCCATTTTGTTATTCCAACAAACTATAGAAAAGTATCGATAGTGGTATCGATAAGGACTCAGATCAATAAGCAGTATCAATAAGGGTATCAATATCAGTAAAAATTAACATTCCCCATCCCCAGTGATCTGACAGTCTGGATGAGTTATCTGGTGTGTGCATTCAGAGGATTAAAGATGAAAAATCGTTTTCAATTGTCCTCACGTCTGTGGTCTCCCACTGTTTTAAAATCATTAAGGATTTCAAAATTGTCTAGTGTGTGGCCGCCTTAGACTTTTGGCCTCACTTCAAGGCAAGTGTTGTTTTGTCCATCTTTTTTTTTCACTCTTTGGTTTCTGTTTTGTTCACATCTGCTTCCTTGTTATATCATTAGTATACAGGATCGCAAGTTTAAACATTGTTTCCTTTGGTGCACACAATCATCTTAATATAGTGTGGCACGTGGTGTACAACCATTTCAAATCATGTAGAGTGTGCAAATTTAATATTTTACATGAGCATACATGAAGTTTCTTCTTGCATGTGTGAAGCAGCTCCATTTTAATTGGGAAAGGTTTTTTTTTTCAAACTTGCTGTTGGAGCCTAGGGCTAAAAATAACAACATAGGAGTTAGTTATAAAGTCTAACTTCAGCTTGGATTTTATGTTGGTACTGCAGTTTCGAGGTTCATGTTGCTTTTGGGTGATAAGTTTATCATAGCAATGAAGTATAATCTGCAACTATTTGTTGTATCGCACAAAGCTAATTTGGTATTCTGTGGAAGGCAGCCAGGGTGAAATCAGTGTAGATAACATAATGGGCTTTTTGAACAGTTTTGCAGCAAAATTACACATCTCCATCGCTTCTTGTTTTGAATGTGTCCTTGCCTGTAGGAAAGGAAAAATAGAGGTGAATATTTTTGCAGCAGTTGATGTTGCAGCGCTGTTTTCTCTAAGTGCAGGATGGATTTAATAAGGGTTTTACTCTCTGCCTTTTTTCTGTTCGCCCCTTCTCATGTCTCGTTCTCCATCCACACTCTGAGTCCAGGGTGCTGCTCCTGTTCTGTTGTCAAGACAACCGCACACATAGGCTCTGCCTGTGTGACCACTCGCCTGTGTGCCTGCACCCGTCTATTTTTATTTGTCTGGTACTTTTCAGATATCCAACTTCATTGCAGACTGAGAGCGATATTTGATTTCAGTTTTGGCAGCAGTACCAGCGTGACTGATCACAGGGAGGCTGGGTCTGGCTGATAAACTGGTAAAATTGGAGGCTTAAGCTGACACTTATAAAAATAGAATATATGAGCATCTATTTTTCATAAGTTGAGAATGTAAACTCAACAAAAATTTTTCCCCGTGACCCTGTTGTTGTCTAATCGACGGCTTATTGTGTCTGTGCCTGGGGTCTGCAGTATCACACTGTCTCAGCAAACAGCACGCTCTCCCCAGCGGCACGGCTCTGCTTCATATCCAATTGGTTTGATTTCCTCTCCAAAGGAATACAAGGCGCATCCTCACCACTACCACCAACACATACACACCCAGCCTTGTGAAGTGTGGCAGATAGTGTTTTCACGCAGTGTCGACCCAGCACTCTTCTCATTCATCAGTGTGTGTATTTGCATTTTCAATTAATTGCCAGCGTCATGCGCGGCGACTCCAAAAGCAGCCCCAGCTTTGTGTGCGACCCTTAATTGCAATCATTACGCAATGCAAGCAACCCGCCTTTGAGTGTTCAATTGTACACTGGGTTTAATTATGGGAACGGAGTTAAAAGCATTACTCAACAGTCTAATAGACCAGATACTGGAGCCGTTTTCTCTGAAACTGAATGAAATGATGGTCGAATGCTGAACGGGTAATTACTCACAGTTGTGTTTGCTGATTTGAAATGCTGAAATTCAAAGCGGATGTGAGCATCTTTGAAAGCACAAATGCCATGCAAGCAGGAATAGTCAAACATTTGGGAAATTAATTTATGCTTTGCTGAAAGTAAATGGTCATGACTGTGAGGGTGACTGGTTTCCTCTGCTTACACTGTCAGTGCTCAGCTAGGATTTTTTATTAAATTTTTCCTGAAGAAAGTTTCTCAGACAAACCTACGTGGAATTTATGACACATTCTTAAACATCTGAATTGTTCTTAAGTTGATGAATGCCATGTGCTTGTGCACTGAGACAACCTGCTTTTATGCCCATATAAGGGCATGAGACTGCAGTGCCGTTTGCAAACACGGAAGGCACACAGAAGTGAGATATCAGCAATGTTCAAATAAAAAATAAATGACAATCACATCACTTTCAGTGGTTCCAAAGTGGATGTAGTGCTTAAACATAAATAATACCAAAAGAGGAAGATTTATTTATGTTTAAGCACCAGAAGTGGATATAGAATATTAGCTGCACAAAGATGTTAAGAAATCACTGGTTTAAACTAGGACTGGGTATTGTTAAGAACCTCACGATTCGATTCGATTTCGATTATTTAGGTTGCGATTCGATATCGATTCGATTTGATATTGATTTAAATGGTTCGATGTCAATTCAGTAAGAAGTAGAAATGCACAAATAACCTGCTGACATTTTTCTAATAATCCTTTTCATGCCCATGTGAACATATGTGATAAGTCACCTCACATTTTTAGCAATAAAACATCTGAAAATAAAAATTTGCGCAATAAAACTTATTTGTGCATATGGAGTACAAAAGTAAAAAAACATAACAGCTCTGTATAAACACTGAAAAAGTAAAGTGTATGTAAACATACATATTATTTCTTTCCTCTTGGAAATTGTGATAAACCTCACATAACATGATTATTGTTGGTTGTTGTTTGGTCGAGTGTGGCCTCCGTCCATACAACGCGAATCACACGCACAGTGACCCCCACTGGCCAGGAGGTGAATCGATTCAGAGGATTTGCTGAATCGATATTGAATTGGAGGGGGAAATATTGCGATGCATCGATTAATCGATATTTTTACCCACCCCTAGTTTAAACAGTGCCTACTTTTGATATGACACGCATCATATTGTAATTAGAAAAGGATGCATTCCAGTTAAAAAGATAGGTTCATCAGGCGCTGAGGGGGGTGTTTTTGTTTTGTTTTTTTGACGTTGTTTGTTTGTTTGTTTGTTTTTCTCCAGAAGAAGTATGATTTGATAAAACTATAATTTTTTCCAAAACCTGACACTGTAAAATGATGGAACATCATTAAACACATGTAAATTTCCTCGTACAAAGCTGCCCATAAGGGGGAACTTTCTGGGGCCCAGCCATGTTTGGGGCTTATGGAGGTCAGCAAAATCATGGTCCATTGTAAAGTTAAACTGTGATAACCTTATTTTTTTTTATACACTTAACCACTCTTATAAAAGCAACATTTATTTTATGAATTTGAGCTGTCTTATATAGCCTTCTTAAAAATGTGAACCCCCTTTTCTATAAACAGAATTAAAATAGGATGAAGTGGATAAACATGGGCATAACAAATAGTTAAATGTGGTTAAAATCTGCAAAAAAGGGAGTAAAAAGTGGTGGAAATAGTGGCAAAATGAGTCATCAAAGGCATGAAGAGGCTGAACGTGGCAGAACAGGTAGAAAAGGTCATGGAATGGGTGGAAAAAGTGGGAAACAATGGCTTTAAAGTGGCATAAATGGCCAGAAAATGTGGGGAAATGGGATTTTAGAAGTCGCAAAAATGTGGCACAAAATTGGTGTAAAATGGCTACATTGCATAGAGAGAGGCAAAAATGGTTGAAAAGTTGCAAATGGGTTGACTATATTTATATTTTGTGGTTATTATTTAATTAGATAAAAGTGTTACATTACTGAAAAAAAATGCATTCAATTAGAATTAAACATTTTATTTGATTGTGTTATTCTTAATTTAGTGTTTGAACGATGATTAGTGTAAAAATACAGATTTTTATTCTGGCATATCAGCACTCAAATGTTGGTGAGAGTGTTTTCTAGTGTTCTTAGATTTTGTCCTCAGCTGAGAGCAAATACACATATGAAAACTTTGGTGAATGTCAGAATCGTCTTAAAAACTGTGCAAGAGGGTTTAAAGAACAAATATTTTCCTAAAAATGATTGATGAATGGTGCCCAGTATCTTTTGAACTTATTCATATAAGTTGGTTAGAAAAAAATATTTTGGTAGTGTTCTCAGATCCACGTGGACTCAAACACTCTCAGGCAGAGAGGCCAGCACTCTTACTCATTCATATGCATGCGGACACACACTCTCACAAATAGATGTCACTTTGTGCATGTGAGCGGTTAGGAACAAAAGAGGTGGTGTGATGCAGAGGGATGAAAAAAAAAAGCAATTATTCTGTGCGGGGCTCTGTACCTGGGGTTAGAGCCTCGCCTCTGGAGTAAATAAGTCACTGTGAGAGTGTGTGCTCACGTCGCAGAACTGAGGCAGGCACACATACATTCGAATGCAGACATACACACACTTATGTGCATACTCCCAGGAGCAGGCAAAAGAGAACAAATTCAATCTTGCATCTTGCTACAAATGCAGAACACACACACACACACACACACAAACATATATTTATATATATATATATATATATATATTTATATACATGCTCCACACATACACACTCCCTATCCTGCATCCTGTCACACGGACAGCCCCTGCGCTCCAGTAATGAAGCCCTGTGTGTTGCATTCACGTTCAGCCACTGAGCCAATAACACAAAAGCTGCAGCAAAGAACCCCCTCTGCTCTCCTGCTCCTTTTTCCTACCCCACCCCTCACCCCCTTCCTCTCTCACTTCTCATTTTTCTCTCGCCTTGCTCCCGCGCTCCCACCTTCTCGAGCCCTGATAAGAAATCTTCCCGTTGGTACCTTGAAAGAAGCAAGGACAATTTGACTTAAGGAAGCGAGAGAGAGGAAGATAGAGCGAGTGTATTTGAGAGAAAGAAAGACAGCGAGAAGAGGGAGCAATTGTGTACTTGTCAGCGAATAAACGGGAGACTCTGATATAAATCTTAATATCCTATTTAAGGCTTTTCTTCATCATTGGCCCTGATTTATTAGCAGGGCTTCCCCTTCAATTTATCAAAATAAGCTATGAGCTCACGGTCGTGGCCGGCAGGGCAAATTAAAGCAAACAACAGAGTGAGGAGGTGGAGGTGGAGGTGGAGGGGGGAGAGGAGACAGGGGGTTGTCATGGAAGGAGACTAGCACACATACACTTTCACACATCTTTTACTCTTCCTTTTTCTTCAGCTCTCTGCATCTCCATCACCCTGTGACAGGCTGTAGTGTAAGTGAGGGGCTGAGTCCTCCAACAGCCCTGGGTCTTTATCCGACACTGAGGGACAGAGACAATATGACAGAGCTGAGACACCAGGGAGAGCTTTGTTTAAACACTGGACAAATTTGTTTAGGGATCTGCAGTGTATCGGTTGTGTGGAAGTGAGATCAAAAATCTACTCAATTAGTTCTGTGTGCATTGCTGAAAAGGCTGAGTGTATGTGAGAGAGAGAGAGAGCAAGAGAGAGAGAGAGGATTCATTTAAACTGATATGTGTGCAGATAATGAGGGTTTTTTTTTTTTTATCCCTCAGGCGATAATGTATTTGGTAACACACAGCTTATGTAAGGATGTGTTTGAATTTGAGAATGAGAGAAAGTGAGGCACCTAAAAAGTGCTTTTTGATTAAAGGGTTAACTTCCAATATACAAGTCATCTCAATAAATTAGAATATCATCAAAAACTTGATAAATTTCAGTAATTCAATTGAAAAAGTGAAACTCATATATTATAAAGATTCATTACACAGACCAGATAGACTGATATATTTCAAGTGATTTTTTTGTTTTATTTTGATGATGATAATGACTTACAGCCAATGAAAACCCAGAAGTCAGTATCTCAGAAACTTAGACTATTGTGAAATAGTTCGATGTTGGAGACTCATGGGCTGTGTCTGAAATCACTCCCTATAGTGCACTATATAGTGAATACACCATTTTGTAGTGGTGTCCGAATTTTGAGTGAGTATTGTTATTCACTATATCGTGCACTCATTCTATCCCTCAATGCATTTTGAAAAGTAGTGAACAACTGATGCTCACTAGCCCAGCAATATTTACCATCATGCATCGCGGTTGCCGCTCTCAAATGTGACTTACGAATGAGAGGAGCACAGGAACACTTATAAAAACTTTAGTTATTTACTTTAATTCTTTTTTGTTTGTTGCTTTTAACCAAATCTGTAAGAAAATGTTAAGGATATAAAACGGAGCATCTCTGAGGATTACAAGACATGAGACCATCATCTTTAGAAATAAGTCACATTGCACACAAAAATATACACTATTTTGCCACTAAAGACACAAGCTTTTTTATCTTTTAGTATTTTTATTCTTTTTGGGGAAAATACATCACATTTGACATCAGTTTTCAGTGAAATTCTACCGTTAATTTTGATCCTTAGCCGTTGTCATCGAAATCTACAAGCCGCTGTTGTGAAATGTTTTAATTGTGAGATAGCAATGACGTAAAAAAAAAGACTTATTGTGAAATTGCGATGAAGCTGGTGGACTTCCTGTTGCCTTTTGGGCATGAGGTCCAAAAGGCTTTTTTGTTGGTCTAGTGATGACCTATATGCACACCGTAATTGATAAGCCTGGGTTGAATGGTTTGCCGGGGCTGATTTTTTTGTGACAACGCATGAAAACCACATCAAAAATCAGTGATGCAAATGTTTGACTTGCAGAAGGGGGCACTGTGGCAAAGTGATGATATTGTTGCATGGATGTATTCAGGACCAATGTGTGATTATCCTTGTGAAGTTTGGTGATGATTGAAATAAACACTTAAAAGTTATAAGGCAATATTGGTGTAATTTCTCAGCCGAAAATAGACAAAAAAAAACTTCAACTCTGGTCTCAGATAACCGCCCCGCCCTATGGTAAAAACTCACCATTTGAATACCTTTTGGTCTCAAGGTTGTCTAGTTTGAGTAAAAAAATTCTGGATCCAATGAAAGCCCTCGGACAAGTTTGTTCAAATGTTCAAAACGCCAAATTTTGACCTTTCGGCATCTGTAGTTTGGTTCCTTTATGTTTTAGAGGATGGTCATAATGTATTTTTTTTTTCATCTTATCATGATGCATATGTGTACTGAGTTTCATGCATGTAGGTCTTACGCAGGGCCCTATCTCTCTTTTGGCGCCCCCTAGAGGAAACTGTGTGATAGACTAACACTGTTCCAACACCAGATGGTTACTTCTCAAAGGGGGACAATTTTTGAGCAAAAAAAACCCACATATGTTAAGGCCCCCAAAACAAGCCGACAAGGGGTGGAAAAAAAATATCCCTTCAATACCGATAGGGCTCTCGCACTGGTCAGTGCTCGGGCCCTAACTAGACTAAAAGTACAGTAGTTATTTCTGCTCAGTTTTCCACTTCAGTCACTCACACAGTAAACATACAGTGTTGACTATGGCTTGTCTTGTTATCAGCCATTGGAAGAAGAAAGTGACAACCATAATCTAACTTCCATTCACCACTTCTGGTTGGGGTCAGTATCACCACTGGAAAGTTGAGGGTCTGTAGAAAATGTTCAGTAAGGCAGGGAACTCTGGATGGAGAGTGATTCAGGCTGCAGGTATCCATAAGCTGCTATCCTTGATCAGAAATGCCCTGAAGAAGTGTTGTGAAGTCCCATTTGTAACAGCAGCAGCTCTCTGTGTGGGCATGGACTCACAGTTTGCACACCTACACCACACAGTAACTTGTGGTCTGTCCTGCTTACCAGTCTCCACTAAAGTTTCTACTGTCTCTCATTCTTCCTGCTAAATCTCCACCTGCATAAATTGTTTATCTATGTACGTATGGGTACCTTTCACATTTGAATGGTATACATTGGTACCCATTTTCGGTACTTTTGAGTGTGAATCGGCAATAATGTTAATTCATTTATAAATAATCTCAAAACATCTGAAATTTAGATATTTTCTGTCAATATCAATACACTATCAAATATCAAATACATCTAAACAACATCAAACACGTTTGTTATGTAACATCACAAGTGTTTTTAAAAATTACTCCAACATAGAAAACCTAAACTACTATAACTACCTGGTGTTTTTTCTTTACATTGCACAAATTAAAATCCAGCCCCATTGCCCCCTATTCTTCTAATTTCCCCTCTTGAAAAAATGTTTGGTGGCGTGCATGGAGGGCGAATAAGTTTAAAACGAATGAACAATAGAGGTTGGAGTCAAAATAAAAAAAAAATAAATAAAGATATAATATTTTACCATTAAAGTATTACAACATGCAAATGAAAGTAAACAAACTACTTCCTCCACCATGAACTACATGAACTGCACATCTTTTTTCCTCATGCAGTTCTTTTTCTAGACTAACACGTCAACTTTCTCTAGTAGGAGCAGAGCCCACTCCTCATTCATCAATCAGTTATGCGCCCGTCCACACAGAAGCATAACCGAGCCTTAATCTGAAAAAAACTTCATGCACCCAAACCTTGCACAGAGAGTCCGCTATGTTCTATTTGTATTAACTGCAAAAATTAGTAGGAAGTGGCAAATTGTTTGATTCAGAGATGAAAATGAGCAGTGAGGATGAGCCTGTTGCTCTGTCACTCCTTCAAAACCACCCTGAATCCATCCATCCTGACAGAGAGCTTTGTACTGCACCAGCTGTGCCAAGTTGGAGAGATGAAGAGCAACTTTTAGGACGCACTCAAACTATGCAATCCGTGCCGTGCCTTAACTGTCTGTTAGGTGGCTGCAAGAACAAACGTATGGCTTTATCTGATATATTTCCATTGTTGATATCCACATGATAAACGGCAAATCACTGTGTTTAAGTGAGGATTTGGTGTGTGAGAGAGAGCGAGGGAGGGGGGTGAACTAGCAGGAAGCAGTGGGAGAGGATCTGAATCATCACAAAGCTTCCTCAGATTAGAAGTATTTCTGTGCACTTCAAATCACAAAGATTGCAGCGTAACCTGCATCGGATTTTGAAAAGTTGAACGCTACCTTTGTTGCCTCAGATCTGATATCTTGTGGCTAATGCTATGGTCTCTGTGGTTAAGAGAAGCACTGTGCTAGAGTATAGTGTAATTATACTATTGAATTGTTCAGTTATTGATAACACTTAAGCGCTGGTAATGAAATTAAACCAGACAAACTCTGTCAATTTGTAATCTTCTGCGGCTTGTAAATTAACCACTTAAAGCAGTTGTGGTAAAAGTTAGCCTTCCTTACTAGCCTTCCCTGGCGCGTGCTGCAAACTACTCACAAAACATTCTTGGTTTGCTTGCAGTGCAGACCAGGAAGAGCACTTTTAACCACTTTTCTCCCTTACTATGAGATTTTCTGTTCATGAAAACAAAACATTGATTAGCCTAATTGTTTAGTAGGTACACCTTATGGAGAGCAGTTCCTATTGGACAGAGTCCGCATTTCAAAAATGCTGTGAGCTGCAGGAGGAGGCACACTGAGCAATGCATCTGGTCTCTTATCGACCTGGAAATGCCAAGTGGTGCCACAGTGATACAGGGTTGGTGGGGGTGTAGTTCCATGTCATGGGGGCTAGCTTAGGCAATTGAACTGCATTGAATTGAGTGGCAGAGAATGATTTTGGCCCATCACAGGTAAGCACAAAAAAATGAAACACAGCAATAGAAGGGTACTTCTCAGTAGCAGCTCCCTTTAGATTATCTAGCAGTTTTTTGCCTAATATGCATTTCCAGTGATAAACAAGTCATGTCTGTCATGGTGGCTCTGTCATGACAGCCACCATTAGAAGGCACATCTCAATTATAGAATATAAGAATTTGTCAGGTTTGGAAAACTGCTGAACATAAAGTATTTAAGGTGATGTAAGAAAATTATTACATATAACATAGTAGTGGTTTTTAAGGTAGTATAGACATTTCATTGCTTAAGTCTACATATTGTTTATTGTTTAAGGCCCACCTTAGCTTCACCTCTTTGTGTAGAGGCTGAGTGAAAGTTAGTTACTATCAGCCTGTCAGATTATTGGAGCCAATATTTGGGCATTTTGCAATTATCCGCATTTTATTTTAGAGATCATTGATAAAATTGATAAATTAAGAAAGTGTACTACTTGGACTCCACTGCAAGGTGTGTCTTCCCATGTGGCTCTGTCTTTGCTCTTTCCAGGCTTACCTGATGTTCTGCCCACAAACCTGTCTGTTTGGCTAGATGTCACACAGGACATATTATGAATCATAAGGGGACTAATGCATCTTCATATGAGCACCAGGTCAAAAATCATTTGGATGACATACATTTATACAGTATGATAACATTTGCTATGATAGATGTGTAGAACCTGCAGCATTCTCATTGTGTTTATTTGGAGCTGTTGCTCTAGGGAAGTTTACTTCCCTCACATCCACAAAAAACAATGTAATACACTTTTCAAAGCAGATCGATAGACTCTAATAGGCAAGCATTTTCTCAGAGGAGTCCTGCTTTTCTGTAGCTGAACGGGTCAGTGTTTGACAAAGAAGTTTATATAAAACAGCAGACAGAGACGGTTGGTATGGGAACTTAATGACAGGTAATAAAAGGAAGCACCAGACGATGCAGGAGAAGGCTGAAGGATGGGAGAGGGCTGCAGAGTGTACAAACAGTGAGAAATCAAACAGAGATGGAAAGCTTGAGAGGCAGAGACTAAAAAATGGTTGGAGGTGATGTAGGTCTGACGTTATGTTGAGTTCTCCTGATTATCTCCATGGCATTTATTCTTCACACGAGAGAGGGCATTTGTTGTTGTGAATATATAATTTTTTACAGGGATTATGCTCTGCTCAATGCAATACCAGAGAATTCAACAAGACAAATAAAAGCCCCACAGTATCTCAAAGATAGATAAATAAAAATTATATTTATTAATTACTTTTACTATCTTTAACAAAAAATGTCCATACTCAGATTCATAGACACCTGTATTTTAAATGTGCAGTACCCTGTTTTTTTTTTGTTTTTTTTTTCCAAATATACCACATAATCTACTCCAGTGGGAGAAAAAAAGAGATATAATAATAGATCAGTCCTTTAAGAATTGGAAAAAGCAGCAGATAACTGTTGAGGTGAAGTGTGTGGACAAAAGGTGACTGAATAGGTTTAAAGTTGGATTGGAAATTTATTTCAAACATTTGGAAATTCTTTTATCACGTCCCTGATATGGTTCTTGTAGGATTAATCATCTATAATGTTCCTCTTACTCAGACAGTTGTGATTTTATCAGCCATGATTTCCCTGCAGGCAAGACGTGACATCGACTTAAGCAAGCACTCAGTCAGCCGCTAGGTGACTGATCACCATCCAATAGAGAAAGGCCATATGAGGTCATCGTCCTTGTGACTCTTGTCACCCTTGACCTTGCCTTCCTGACCTCTGGGTCTGGTCCGGCGGGAGTCTGGGCGTTGGGACGCCGGCTTAATCAATAGCTGGGAGGGCATGTAATAAAACAAGGGCTCCCAAGGGAGGACCCAAAACAAACCAGCAGTGTCCTGAATGGCCAGACTGTCTGTCAGTCAACCACTTTAA